>NC_088883.1:8030409-8086837 GCF_032884065.1 Artemia franciscana
ATCATACATTTAAACAAAAATCACACACTACAACTCAGCATTAAAAATTGATGTGAAGAAAGGCACAAATGCTGCGTCAACTCTGGCTGAGTTTACAGAGTCACGCTACTGACCCCGTCCCAAACTAAATAGCTGGTCACAACTGGGATTGAACCCGTGCCCCTTGGACATAGAATTCCCACGCTAGCGCGCCAACCACTCATCCAGGATGGCTTAAAGCCTCGCTTAATACCTCTCGGTAATGACCTTTCAAAAATTTAATCTCGAAAAAAGCATATCTTGCATGTAATCCAAAACTGTAAAACCGGGGAACAATTTGTAGTTTCACAAATTAAAAATAAGTTTAAAAATTCACCTAATAAATAAATCATTAAAATATTTATCTAATAATTATAGAATATAAAAGTTAATAATTTGATAGATTCATAGATCAAAGCTAATTTCTTTCTGAAGACGTCGCTGTTAAGCAAAAACGAAAAAGTAACATTACCATGTGGCTTATGGCCACTAAGCCTGGTTGAAGGTGAAAATTCTCTGTGGTTTTTTGAGAATTTTTCAAAATTCTCTGGGAACTTCACAGAAGAAAAGTTCTTTGTCGAAAAACTTACTTAAAAATAATATCAGTACTACACTTCTATGAATGCACAAACATGAAGCTTTAGCGTACTTTAATCACTATTTTACCGGCAGGAGTAATGAATGTTTCGACTCTGATCCAAAACAGAGGTTAAATATTCCCCTGATTGATTTTTTTTTTTAATTGGCAACATGAATATGGCTTTTAGTGCAAAATGTAACCTCTCAGAACGTAGTACTAAGAAAACCGACTTATGAACTAGAATAGGCAACGATTTGATTAAATTTAACTTCATCTTGGTTTAAAATGATCCCTAAACTAGAATACTAATACCATTGATTCAGTGGGGAAATTATTTTCTCTAACTGGCCGCCTGAAATCCGGCTTCCGAAGCGAAATGTTACTCCTTTGAGAACCAAGCGTGAATAATACTGACGTATGTAGCGTCGACGTAAAGTCAGACAATTGACGATTTATCGGACTTAAACTTTGATTTACAGTGACCCATAAAACCGAACATTATTTCCATTAGTTCAGCAGACAAGAAAACTTTTTCAAATGGCGGCTTGAAATCCGACTGCTTAGGCGAAATTAGCTACTGTCAGAACCTAACATGGAAAATCGACCTCTTTATCGCGATCAGCATTAATTTGCTCACTTTAATATCATATATTTTTCAGGCTTATCCTCGGTTCTCTGAGATCCATCTGTCAAGGGGTACCCTCAGTAGACCTAAGCATCGGTATGTTTGATTTCTCGGTATTCCTCCTGGTGAAAATCTTTTGTTCAGACATGATGTTGGACTAATCAAAATTAAGATCGCATACAGTCTTGGATTTTTGAACAAGCTAAAACATCTTTTTCCTGGATCATTTATAAAATTCTGCTATAGTGCTTAGTTCAATCCTACGTCTCTTAGTTCCCTACTATATCGATGTCAACTTTTTCTCATAAAATGAAAGTGCAATCAAGTTTTTTTTTTTTTTTTTTTTTTTTTTTTTTTTTTTTTTTTTTTTTTTTTTTTTTTTTTTTTACAGAATAGAACTGGCTGAACGGATGTCTCGGATGAAAAAGATTCATTATTATCTATTTTCCACGGGGGGTTGAAATATTTCCTTGTGTATTTGTTCTATATTTTTCTTACGCCATGTTCAGCCAAGAATTTATTTAATAACTGTGGCAGATTTTTAATGCGCCTCCCGTCACACAAGGCCAATTTTTCCAATTTCTAGCAAAATTTACTTTCCCCTGTTCCGAATACTAGTAGTCAAAATACTATTCTAACATTGTTTCTTTGCCATCTTGAAGGACAATTGAGTTAGGCAAAAGAGATTTTTTGAAATGAATGGAGGGTCCAAAATTTTCCCTTTAAGTATTTGGAAGCTACCATCTCTACCCATTCCTTATTCCTAGTACTTAGGATGTTTGCGCTCGACTGGCGGATCCATAGGGGGAAGAAGGGGCAGGGGGACCTCGGACCCCACTAAGATTTTCCCGGCATCCTCTTTCCCTCTTTTTGTAGATTGTATAGAAGAGGAATATATCTAAATGTGACGAACAATCTTTTACCTTAATTTTAAGTTTTTAGTCTAGTTTTGGGTGGGGGGGGGGATTTAAGACTTTACAAGTCAGAATTGAGCAAAAATAGTAAGCAAATTCTCAAAGAAAAAAAAAAACTCTTGGTAGAAGCTCAAAGCACTAATTTCATCTTCCAATAATTTTTTTGCATTCTGTTTTCCATGTTTCCATGAAGTTCTTCGGTCGTATCTTTTTCACACTTATAAGACATTCTTTTTCACACTTGTAACACAAATATTGTGCAAGATCATCAAAGGTCAGTGCCCTTTGGAGAGGAAGTTAGGAGATGGATGCTTCAAAAGACCTCCGAGGAGCCTCCTTTGGGCTCTGAATACATTTCTGAAAGTTTTATTTACCCAACTCAACTAATTCCAAGATAGCGAAAAGCTACACATGTAGAATTTTCTCAAATCGTCCTTACACGAAGTGTCCGTCTATATCTCCTTGCAACAAGATTTTACGAGGCATATTCCTTCTAGCGGTAGCGTTTTTCCCCTTTTTAGGCAAATTTAGATTATTTTCTACGAAAAACTAAGCAATTTAAAAAAAAATATATAGCGCGATAAGTCGATAGATCTGAAGCTGATGAACGATTTGATACAAATACATTGTTTATTCTGTTGAAATTATAGCTGCAGCTTCTTCGAAAAATTGAATGTTTTGAAAAACATTTTTCGTTCTTGAACAAAAAATCTAAAGCAAATTTTAAAAATATAATGCTGGGATTCCATTAAGCTAAATCGCATCTATTGATTAATACTAAAATTGTCGTGTTTCGTTGAAAAACATGAATGGTAAACATAAACCTATAATATTCGTTTGGGTTCCAAGGTTGTTTTTTGCCATTTCCTGCTTTTCTATCGTTTTTTCTTATATTTCAGTTTGCTCTTATCGCTTGCTTCAACTCAAAGGGGATGGGAGGGTAAGATCTATTTTTTGTATTTTAATGCAAAATAACGTGTAAAATGCAGTCAATTACAAGATTTTTTTGCCATTTCTGGCATTTTTAGCTTTTCTTTTGGGTCTTTTCTATATTTATTTCTTCTCGATGTTGTTGTCAACTCCAAGGGAGCGGGGTTAAATTATTTTCTTCAAAATCTAGGGGGATGTATGTTTTTATTTCGACCTGTCAATAGAAATACCAAAAAAAAGGTATTTTGAGAATTTAGAGGTGTCAAAATTCTAATTTAGCATATGCTCCCAATTAACCCAACTGGTTTTCTTCCTTCTAATGTGTCTGGGATCGGCTTAAACAGTAGAAATAGGCAACATAAGTCGATTATTGATTAAATTCGTAGTGGTGTTGTCAGAAACTCATTTTGTGTCCAAACTTTGGCTGTGTAAAATTTATTAATATAGTGTCGAGTTTTGACAAATCTGGACTAATCTTAAACATTATCTAAACAAACAGAAAACATATATCTGTTTATTTACACTAACTTTATCTTATCTGGACTTCATTTAAATGTCGAGACTTAATCTCTGGATTTATCTTGAAAGACGTTAAATATTTGGTGTCCGTCATTTACCCCTCCTGAAAATCTTCCACGGAAAATATCCCTGTGAAAATTTTCCCCCAGAGGAAATTACACCGGAAAATACGTCCCGTAGAAAATATCTTCTGGAAATACTCCCCCTCCGAGGCTTATTGGTCTCTAATCACTTTCGATTTGTAAAAAAGGGCATTGAGCTCTCTATTTCTGATCTAATGAGCAGTTATAGAAGTCTCTGCGAGCATGAGGTGGAGGTGCGGATAAAGAAGGGACAGTTCCCCTCCTATACGGAATAGATTCTGCTCATTTTTGGTTTTAATGTTACTCTTCAGTTTCGTTACAACAGCGTAGACCAGAAAAATTCCCAGAAATCATAAAGGGGCAGATTTAATTTGTATTTTTTCCATGCAGTTTTTAAGTTTCTTTTGTACACCCACTTCCCCCCTGAAAGCTTAACTCAGTTTGGCTATCGAATATAGAATACTTCGAACCTCGAGTACCAACAACCTAAATTCAGTGAAGCTTCTTCGAGCATCTAACATAATATTTAAAAACTTTTTCGCATGCTGATCAATGGTCTGCGTAGCGCAGGTGCCTATCTGCTGATTTTCTACATTCGGCCGAGAGCGTGATACATGGTAAGGGGCATATCATCCGACCCTTCCCGTGTTCCTCCCTCAATTTTCTCCTGGCACCCACTTAGACCTGCATTGACTCTGGCTGAGCTTACAGATTCACACCTCTGACCCTGATTCCAGACCAAATATACTGACTTGTAAGTGCAGCTGCAAAATATATGTTTTTTCACATTTAATATAAATAATTTATTTCTAAAAAGTTATTTCTAACGTAAAAGTTTTTACGTTAAAGTCTGTGAACATTTTCTGGATTTTCTGGTGCACCGTTCGTATTGATAACTTCGTAATTAAGCGCTCACACGCCTATGTGCCTGCTAAAGTTAAAATTTAGTGGCAAAAAAATTCATTTAGCTGATGTATATTGTACGGTGAGCTTTAAGTAAAAACCGAATTATTTATGTAAAATTGGATTTACTTTTAAACTTTGACAAAGTAAAACTATCTTCGAGTAAGATACTCGCTTATTTCCTCTGATTTTATCAGCTTTTTTCCATTCATAAACGATTAAATTTGCTTCTGATAGTGTTCTTACTATTTCCATCACTTTTAGATATTTCCATCACTTTTAGATATTTCCATTTTTAGATTTTCTCTTAGGTTATTATTCTTAATGGTTTCTTTCAATGTCTCTAGATTCTACTTAAACGGTGATCGTTGCTGATTAAATTGGTAGTGGTGTTGTCACGAACCCCTTTTGTGCCCAAGCGTCGGCTGAGCAAAGTTTATTTCCAAAATTCGACTGAGTAAAACTGTCTTGGACTGGATGCTCATTGGTTTCTTCCTTTTTCCGGCTTTTTATCGTACAGGAAAAATTAAATTCACTTCCGAGAGAGTTTTATTGCCATTTCCGGCAGCTTGTGGGTTTTCTCTCTTTTAGCTTTCCTCTGAAGGTCATTGTAACAAAAGATTATGTTACCTTGGTTACTAGAAAAATGTGGCTTAATTTTCCTATTAAATCCTTGATTATATTTTTTCTGAGCATACATTTATCTTATTTATCTGATTTCATTTTTTCTTGTCGTGCAAGTGGTGCCTAAATTGCAAAAATAAGCAGTGTTTGCCTATTATTTACTACTGGCAGAGCCGCTTTTAGAATTCCATTTTATATCCCAATCATTTTGTACGGGATATATAAATTGAAAAATTCCTTCCTATAGCAATTAAATGTCCAAAAAGGGTTTGCACATCTCGAGCGTGGATTTCGAACCCTCCCTATGGAAGTGGCTGTTCCAAGGGTTAAGCAAGAGCTTGACTGAAATACTTTGAACAGTATATGCTAACTTAATCTCATTGTATGTTATTTTCTTCAGTTTTTCTGTCTAGTTAACATAAGCCTTTTTTCTAGTACTATGGAAACCAGTCTTTGTAACTTTTACGGTTGGAGATTATCGTTATTATTTTTATTATTACTATTATTATTTAGTCTCCTAGTCAACATCTTCACGACAGAGTGTTCAATTAAAAATATTATTTAAAAATTTGAAAATCAATTAAAAATACATGTAACTTCATAGTGTATTTGTTTTTGTGCAAAAATGTGTTTTTGTGTAGTAAGGGATAGGTTCAGACGGTAGACTAGGAACAGGCGCAATAACTGACGATTAGAGAAAATTCTTATATAGCCAGACTTCTTTTCTTCTAGAATATTTGAAATGAATATAAAGTAACCATACAACTAGGAAGAGCATGAACCATTCACATAAATAGTCCGGGATGGTCTTTTCAGGGGTTTTCGCAACGATTTTTCTCTGGTATTTCTTTGATCTAATAGAAAAGTAAATGTGAGCAAGATAATAAAATTATTTCAAATTCGGCAAACTTTCATGTTGATGCAGTATAAATCCATCCCCTGAATATTATCTTCAAAGGCCGGTATCACAGTTCTCGACTTCGTAGTTACCCCCCCCCCCCCCCCCGAAGAGGTCGAAGGAAAACTCTGCTTCTCGCTGCCTTTTAGACCTTCGTCGTCTAGCAGAAGACTGCGAAACATACCGAAATTACACCCACCCCATTACGAAGAGAGAGACCCCAAGATGAGCTTCAAGGACGGAGGGACTTAAGTCAAGTCAAGTCACAATCAAATTCTCCTGCGTGAGAGAATTTCTCTAATTCACGAACCCTCAACTGCTGCTCTTCCCCTTCAATGGTCCTTTGGACAGCTGGGATTTATTTCCTTATCCGTATTACCTAGCAGAGCTCAATCCACTGAGGCACTAAAGTCACAACCTCTTCCCCCTTTTCTTTTCTGCTACAAAAATTGAATTTTCGTTAGAGGTATGAGAAAGAGGACTCGCGAGGAAATTTTTATCCTGTAAAATTTATTTCTCTTGTAACACATTTGACTATCAGTATGTTCTACACAGTGGAAAATTAGTAAAACAGTAGATATTTGTCTTCTGTTTTGTTTTTCATAAAATTTTCCGTAGCAAAATTGCGTTTCTAAGTTTAAAAAATAGGATACTTATTACAAAAAATAACTATCACAAGCCCGACTGGGCAGAATTCGTATTTTGGAGTCGAACAAAAAACAGGACAATAACATTAAACATTGTTTAAAAATAGTCATACACTCAAAACTGACAAATGGACGCACCATCAATTTGGCAAAAGCAAACATATACATGCATATTGTCAAACATAACATTAAAAAAATTAAAACAAATAAAACTAGTAAATTAAAGGGGCGATTAAAAAATATGGAAAGGAGGAGAAAAGCATTTGACCTGAAATAAATTATTTTTGATTCATTAATTTCTTCAGTTATTTAAGCAACGAAATTTCTTTCGTATCTTGACGTCAAGCAGCGAATGGAGGATGAGATAGGAACAGGCTAAGAAACGGCCCATAGTGGCGGTGTCTCAGTGGGGATTATCTTTTGGCGAAAAATTTTTCAGTGCAAGGTTTTCTATTGCATTTTTTGAAAAACAGAGACACAGCTTAACTCTCCTGCGGTCATTGGCTTCTGAACTATCTTTTTTCAAGAAGAAAAAAGTGTGGAACTTTACCTTCTTTGAAAACTATTTGCAAGGTTTCTTTTGGATAAGTTCAATATCATCTGATTCTTCCTGCGAAACGCTAGGGTGCCAAAGCGTATGCTGCCTCTACAAGCTCCCTATTTTTTCTGCAGTGTTATGATTTTAATATTTTGTGCTAAGATGACAATTTGCTCTGATTTAATAGCTAAGATTTGGCTTAATCCATTTGTGTTGGTTTCAGTCGATGTTTCGTTGTTAAGCGCGTTCTTGAGACGCAATAAATGTTTTATTGAGTTATAATTTAACGTTTTTTGTTCTTTTTCTTAGGAAGATAAAACATTTGCGATGGATGATTATTATGGCCTGATTGCAGTTAGGGGCATAATATTTTCAAATACAGATGTCTCTGGTGGAGTTTGGAGATCTTTAAAGAGGCCGTATTATTTTACTGCATCTACCCAGACGAAGAAAAGGTAAGGTGTCTTGTGTCCACATTTGTCTCAAGTAATTCTTTTTCTACTCTTAACTTATGAATAGGTACCCCTGGTTTCTCCCTTTAAAAAAATAAAGAGGCTCGGATTATAGAATAACTAACCCAGTTGCCCAGGGATGTCGTGCTCTTGGTTAATTAAAGATGGGAAATTGCAGAACAGTCGTAAAATAGGGCCTGAGTAGTCCTAGTAGTCCCTAGATAAATAAGTAGCCCTAGTAGTCCTAGTAGTCCCTAGATAAATAAGTAGCCCTAGAATATGATCCTTCCCTCCTAATGAGAGTTAGAAGGGAATGTATTCCAGGGATCCTTAAGTCCCCCTAGATTTTTCATGCTCTTGTTGAGTAAAGAAAAGTAAAAGTGCTGAACCGTCACTTAGAAAGTTGGGAATTACGTAAATAAAACTTTCTGGAGTGGATCCACTGCCTAAAAAAGGACTCCAGAATATTTTTCAGATTCCTATGTATATCCATCCCTCCTCCACAACACGGACTTCGTAAGAACTTGGACAATCTTGACCTTGGTAAATAAAATTTTGAGGACCTGTGTACGGTTATTAGAGCTACTTCTTTCCTACTTATTAGCTTTGAAAGCCTGAAAATAGATTTAGAATTTGGCGAAAAATGACCTGGAAACCAGCTCAAATTTTGAAAAGGGCCTAGCCAGTTCCTACCGTACGTGACAAGCAGACTTGGAGGTAAACTTGAAATAGGAACTAACTTGAGACAAGTAATACAATCAGATGTAACGTTCAGATGCATGAGCATTGCCTGAAGTGAAGATGCATCAGCAAAAAATGCGTTATTTATTACTTATTTTCATTTTCTTCCCCACAACCACTACATCCGGGAGAAGTAGTCATAGAAACTTAGGAGAGGTCTTACTTAGGGATCTTTTTAAAAGTTAAAGTGATTGAAGGGCAACTAGTTCCCCTCTCTTTCCCCTTTTTGCTTTTAAACCCCCGATAACTTTCAAAGAAATCTGATCTTTTTTTTTCAAAATGGTTTCAAGGACCAATAAATGCACCTCTAGGGATGACTTCACCCCCTCTCACAGACCCTTGGGCAGGAGTTGAAAATAATACAACCTGAAAATCATTTAAACATTTGTTTTATAATAGAAAAGTAGGAGTTTTGCAGTATCTAAGGAATGGTTAAGAGCAATAAGTTGAAAGCTTCCGGCAATTTTTAGAGGGATATGGAACTATATTAAATGACACTACATGCATCCAAGTTGTCAAGTGGGCGTACCCGTAATATCTTAGGACTGGCTAATGGAATGATGTAAAAGTTCTAGGGAAAGCTGATTGGGACGTTTAACTCTATATATATATATATATATATATATATATATATATATATATATATATATATATATATATATATATATATATATATATATATATATATATAAACCAATATTGTCAAAAGAATTTATATGAGATTTCCCTGAAAAAGCTAAGGGTATTAAGTTGAAACTTGCTGGGAATGTTTAGGAGGAGGCTGAACTAAATAAGAAGGCACTATATGTATTCAGGTTGTCAAAATTGTGTATCTGCAATATCTTAGGGACAGTTCAGGGTATTAAGTGGAAACTTTCATGGAATTTTGTGTCGGATGTTTAGCTAAATAAAAAAAGCACTGCTCATACAGATTGTCAAAAGGGCGCTTGGCAATATCAGCAATGGCTGTGGGTGTTAAGTTGAAACTTCAAGGGAATTTGAGGGGAGTTTGAACTAAATCAAAAGACAGGTTGTCAAAATGGTGTATCTGTAGTACCTCAGGATCACTAAAGGTATTAATTTCAATCTTTCGTTGGGTGTTGAAGGGGTGTTAAACTAAATAAAAAGTCGCTATGTGCATCCAGGATGTCGAAGTGACATATCTGCAATACCTCTGAATGGCTAAGAGTTTTAAGTTAACATGTTTAGGGGATGTTGTATATAATCAAAAGACGCTATATACATCCAGGATGTCAAAACAGCGTGACTGCAATACCTCAAGAATAGCTAGGGTTATTTTCAGGTAATTTTGAGGGGTATGTAGAACTAAATTTAAGACACTGTGCATCTAGATTGTCAAAATGACTATAAATAACTGACAGATAAATTACTATAAATGACTATAAAAATGACTATATTTTCGACCAGATTGTCGAAAAAATATCTATAATATTAACCAATAATAAAAGTTTGACAATAAAATACGAAATAAATTGATTTTTTGAAAAACTCTAATTCAAACTTAAAATGACCAAAAATTACTACCACTGAATAAATGGAGCCAAAAACGAAAAGACATTAAGACATAAAATAATATCAAAGATAAGGTTGACAGATTCTGGTTTATAGGAATTAATAAATCCTAGAACGAATAAAAATTAATTTGATATTTAGCAAATAACTAAAAGACTAAATTTATTTTTTGCTATCCCTTGATATGGAGAAGTATTTTGGGTGCAAGCTACAGGTGTATGCTTGTCGCAAAATCTTATGTTTTACAGAAAACTTACGCCCGAAGAGAAACTTTGTGGTCTCTTTTAAAGACATATTCCTTTACAATTCCATATGTTTGTATGAAGCTCCGACATTTACATTTTTACATTTTTGAAATACGAAAAAAAGATAAGGAAAATTCGAAATATATAAAAAGGATTTAAAAAGGAAAACCCTTTCATTCCGTATGAGTGATTCCTTTATTTTTGTCTCTGATTGAATTCAGGTTTTAAACTAAAAAAAGGAAACAGTAAAGTTTGGAGAAGTTAAGAAAAACATTTTGTGTCGTATTTAGCCAGATTTGAAATAAATGTGTTCATGATCTGTTCCTGTAAAATTTCATATGTTTCTTTTGGCAGAGAACGTGCTCAGTGATCTTTTTAAAATACGGGAAAAGAACAAGCTGAAAATCTTTTCTTCTACTTGATTGATTCCTTTCTCCTCCTTCTTTTCCAAAAGACAAAGAACTTCCTTCATTCTTGTCTTGTGACAGAATTCTAAAGAAAATATAAGGTGAGGTAAAGTTGAAAGAAAAAAAGAAAAATTATTTCGATTTGCATCCTTCTATATTGCTAGATTAATAAGGAATAGTTTTTATGTGATGTGTTTTCTATTTGAGCAATTCTATGAAACTAAAATGAGGGTATTAGTTTAAGTTGCATTTATTGAAGCATTGGGATTTTCATTGATTCTGAAAAATAAAAAAATGGTAAAGTAAATATACTCTATTTCTTCATGAATGATTAATTTATCCTTTTTTTGCAGTTAAAGACAAAAACATTCCTTCTTGTCTTAAACAATACTTTCAATTTGTAACTTTTTTTTTATAAAACAGAAATAGTTAACCTAGGAAAGGTTGGTAAAAAAAAAAGAAATATTTTTTTTTTTTGTTATCTTAAACATGTTTTCGTTGCAGATTCATAGGGGGAGGGGGGCTTTTTGCATATATAGTGCACTTTCTGTTATTTGCAACACCTGCATAGGGATTTATTTGTGGATTTAAAAAAATAGGAAACAGTAACCTATAAATCTCACAATCCTGTTTTGATAGCTAATTTCCCCCTCTCTTGTTGAAAAAAAGAATATTTACGTCATTCTTTTCATGACATAATTTTGATTGTTTGGAAACAATGGTGCAAGGGAAAGTTGAAAAATACATAGACAAGTGCTGCTATCTTTTTCTAAGAAATTAAATTTACACCTTCTTAGCAACCTAGAAGTACCTAGTGTCTATTCATATTGATCAACATCCCCCTCAACATTCCCTGAAACTTTCAGCTCAATAGGCTGAGATATTGGACATTTTGATTGCATGGGCATATATAGCGCCTTTTGATTTAGTTCAGGATCCCCCTCAGCTTACACTGAAACTTTCAACTTAATACCCTTGGACGGTCCTAAGATACTTCAGATGCGCCCTCTTGCCTTTCTGGATGCACCTAGTATTTTACGCGTGTAACTGAACCACTGTGTAACTGAACCACAAGCAACTGAACCCCTGTAACTGAACGACCGTGCAACTGAACCCTGTATAGCCGAACCCCTCTGCAACTGGAACCTCGTGTAACTCGTATAACACCGTGCAACTGAACCCATTTAGCTAAACCCTCGTGCAACTAAACGCCCAATTAACTGAACCCCATTTAACTGAATCCCCATGCAACTGAACCACCGTGCAACTGAAACACCTTTCAACTGAACCACCGTACAGCTGAAACCAACGTCCAACTGAACCACCGTACAGCTGAACCACATTGTAACTCAACCCTTTTGTAACTGAACCATCGTGCAGCTGAACCACTGAACTCAATATTCTAAAATTATGAGGCAATATCATTAGGTAAAACGCGGGTTAGAAATTTTACATGTTCAACCTTGTTGGAATTATTTGTTTCTTAAAGTTATGATATAAACACCTGTTAAGATCATTCATAAAAAAGCTACGTTTTATTTTTACAAAAAAAAACAAAAAACAAAGAAGATCCGATGTCATAAACCATTAAAGCTGAATTTATTTTTATTTTTTTCAGATGAATCAGACCTATCTGGACGTTAGGTAATAAACATATGTCTTTAAATATTTGACCTTTGTGAATCTTGATAACTAATTTTGATCAGATGTCTTTGAGGAGATTGCAGCTAAAAAGGATATGGGAGGGGGGCTGGTAACACTCCAGCCTTTTTTTTCAATTTTGCTTCAACATGCCCAGATAGTTTAAACTTCATACCCTCAGGTTTATGATCTCAACTGTTCTTGACACATTGAAGATACGGCGTATTGTCAAACTGGATGCAAAAAGTACCTCTTGATTTGGTTGAAGATGCTTCTAAACATTTTCCAAACGATGTGACGGCTGATACCACCAGCCATTGTAGATATTGCTGGTATTTCCTTTTTACAACCAATAAAGAAGAAGATGTCTTTTGATTATGTTTGGCATTCTCCCTGACATTTCCCCAAGGTTTGACCTTAATGCTTCATGCTTTTTTATTTTGGGATTGAACGTGCCCTCTTTTCTTGATAAAAAAAAACAAACACCTTGTATGTTAACAATAGGCAACTGCAATTACAGCCCTTGCACCAGGGGCTAGGGATAGTGAACCCTGGAGGCATAGTTATTTAACCTCTGATCTGTTTTAAATGAAATGGTCATCTCAAAATTAGATCGGATTTATTTGGGGAAAAAGAGGGTGGGGTGGGAGCCCTTCAATCACTTTTAACTCTTAAAAAGTGCACTGGAACTTTTCATTTCTAATCGAATGAGCACCCCCCCCCCGAGTTCATACAAAAATTTCTATATGAACCTCATGTATTAACAGTGAGTAACTAGCTTAGCTTTCAGCCCTTGCTCCAGGAGCGGCTATTGGAGTTGTTAGCCCCAGAGTCATGGTTATTTGACTTTTGGACTACTTTAAAAAAACTTTTTTTTATTTTAATTGGATGCATTTGGGGGAAAAATGGCAGTTAAGAGGGAGAGGATGATTGTCCTCTGTTTACCTTTGATTCTACAAAATTGAACTTTAAATTTCAATTTCCAATCGAATGAGCCTTCTCTAAAGTTTCTACGGCCATCCCGTATATAAAATCCTTGAATTTTAACAGTGGTTAACTTTCACTATCCTGCAGGCCTTGCCCCGAGGACTGTGAGGGTTTTTGTTAATCATTTTTTATTGTTCGGTTGGAAATTGAAAGTTTTTTTGCCCTTTTTAAAAGTCAAAAGTGATTTGAAGGCAACCAGCCACTCTCCCCGGGAAAAATACCTCTTGTGGAAAATACCTATGGTAAATTCCACCTTGCCAAAAATGACCTCAACCCCTTGCGGTTGGCTGGTTTCTAACCGCAACCGCAAGAGATTGGTATCCAATCATTTGGATACCAATGACTAGAATCGCTTGGGGATTATAACTAATTTCTACCTCCATCCTCTTCTCGTCTCTCCCCTATAGCTAATTCTGTATTTCGAAGGCTGAATGAGAGCTGAGATGTTTTGGCATTAAAATGCACTCTTTGAGGTATCGCCCTCTCTCCCTAGCTACAGAATAATCAGAGAACCCCATTGCAGAAGTTAAGTACATTTTGTTTGTAATTTGTCCATTGCTTACAGATAGTGTCTGTTGTTGGGAAAGATACGGATATTTTTGGCGTGGAAACTTTTATGAAGAGGTCGGGGGAGTTTCTGGATGATTTTCTATAAAAAGAACATTTTTGAACAGAGGGGGGGGCAAGACTTACACATAGATTTCTCTTTACACTTTCCTTAGCACTTTTCAGCTAAACTAAAAATCATCTTGACAGTCATTTATATTATGAATTTAAAGAGCAAACAATTCCATTGTTTCTCGCAAATCAAAGCTTCCTACATATCTAAGGTGTCACAAACTTTTTCATTTTCTTCTATATCTTTTCCTGCAACTCTGTCTCAGTTTAGCGCATTCTTAAAATGTTCTGTCCATATTTTTTTTTTAACTCTTCCCTTATTACTAATTTCGACCCCGTATTTATCTTTAACTGGGAAATGTCCAGATTGACCACTTTCTCTCAATTTACTAACATGCTAGGACACTATTTCACTACTAATGTCGTTTAGCTGCATCCTCCAGATCCTGAAAGATCCTAAATTGTGTTTTACCCAATGTAAGTACGATGGTTGAGTTGCATGAGAGTTCAGTTGCATGGTGGTTCAGTTGCACAAGGGTTTAGTTAAAGGGGGTTGAGTTGCACGAAGGTTGAGTCGCACGAGGGCTCAGTTAAGTTAGGTTCAGTTGCACGAGGGCTCATTTTCACATTTCATTTACACAGGGATTTAGTTGAACGGCGGCTCCGTTGCACGGTGGTTCAGTTGCACGGTGGTTCAGCTTCAGTGGTTCAGGTGCTTGGAATTCCTATCAGTTTTGACGCAAAATTGATAAAACTGACACAAAATTTTGAAACAAAATTGATAGGAATTGTTTTGTTATATAATGCATTTATTTCAAGAATTTCACAAGACTAACATAGGAGAGGTAGTGTAAATTAATTTAAATACTAGAATTTTATACGATTTTTAAAAATTAGGAAACAGCTAACTTTAAATGTTATATTTTTGTTTGAATAATTCATTTTCCTCTTTTACCTCTAAAAAACGAAAGTTTTGATCCTTCTTTTCTTCTGTCTTTTCTTCTAGAAAAAAATATATTTTGTTTTGTTTAGTCATTTTATTGCAATTTCACAATTACAATCTTACTTTTTTCAAATTAGTAGTGATGGGTACTTATAAATGTAATTTATTTTCCATTTGAATAATTTTACAAACTTAATGTAGGGTTGGTGTATTGCATTCTATGGCACATTGGCACACAATGTATGGCATGTTTATTGAGACATGAACGTTTTATTATTTATAGCAATGAGAAAACGGCAAACTAGTAATTTTCCATGAATTGTTCATTTAAATTTTTTCTCTCGAAAACTTAGAGATACTTCTTCTTTCTTATCTTTTAAATAACTTAGATATTTTTTTAAGAACAGAACAACGAAGATAGATGTATTCGAACATACAATTTTTTTTAGCCTTATTTTTTTTTTCCTTAAAAATGTTTTTGACTTAACAAGAATTTGTGGTCCTGTTAAAACAAAGGAAGCATTTTTTTTAATTCAATCTTTTTTCAAGCATTTTTCAAATCAAATCTTTGTCAAGACATCAATTACAGGCTCTTTTTAATTAAAACTTTATATTGCTAGCCCTTTGAGTATTTTGACAAATAATAAAAGAGGATTTAAAGAAGGTAGCACAGTAAACTCTCTCAGTTGCCATTTTTCAAATTTTGATAAGGATAAAAAAACAAAGTTCTTAAGTTTTTACGAGAATAGATTTTTTTTTTCGATGGTTTTAAGATTAATAATGGTTTGTGAAACGTGCAACTTTATAAGAAGTCTGTAGCTCTAACTTGCACCAAGAGGCAAAATGCTTATATCATTGCATTCATTATAGATCCATCGTATAGATCTGTCATTAGTATTCTCCAAGTGAGAGTTTTGATATTCCTTAGGCTTTTCTTAGCGAAAGATCTAAATAGGCTTAAAAACTATACAGTTAACCTTTGCTTAAACACAATTTTCATATATATATATATAAAAAAAAAAAAAAATGCAATGCAAATTTCAGGTGTAAAATTCAATAGATGAATTGAGCCGAAACTCAGCTATCGGTGATGTAAAAATTTGTCTTACGTTGGAATGTCAATGCTGTTGAACATCGGAAAAAGGGGAAAACTTGGAGAGGGAGCATAAGCCACAAGGTAAAAAATAACTGATGAAAATTATATTGCACTGCTGAGTAATACGGCTTCATATGAGTATATAGCAAGTAGAGTATTCTGTATTTTGACGTCACTCCTACTTTTCTTAAGAAGTTCATGTGTCTTTGTGATTTAAAAAGAGACTAAGATCCGTCATAGGAACCTTTTTCAGTTTCAAACTAATTAAAAAAAAAAGTTCATATGTGCCTTTAATTTTGGCTGTAGCTGTATATTGTTTATTCGGATGGAAAGGGTGTGCGTGTAGCTTCACCGCCTTTTAACTCTTGTTCGTTCAGCTCGACCCATTTAACTCAACTCTCTTTCAACCCCGACACAACTCAACTCCTGTTTTACTCAGTCCCCCTTTAGCTTTGACCAGATCAAAAGGGAACTTGCTAATAAAATTGAAGTAGTACCATTAGTCGTATGGAGCTCGTCAATCTCTCTTTAAATGCAATTAAATAAAAAAAAACAAGTTTTTTAGCTGAAAGTAAGGAGCGACATTAAAATTTAAAACAAACAGAAATTACTTCGTATATGAAAGGGGCTGCTTCCTCATCAACGCCCCGCTCTTTCCAGTAGCGTCCTAAATCTTAACATGAACTACATTTCTATTGCGTAATGTAAATATTGCGTAATGTAATGTAGTTACTTGCGTAATCTAATATAGTTGCTTGTGTGGTGCTGCTACTACTGCAGATTTGGTTGGACTGAAGATCAGTAAGGATAAAACCATAATTGTAACAAATTCTGAGGATGTTCTCACAAGGGGCATCTCTATCGACAGCTTCTGTTGAGAGGTCGTTGACCATTTAAAATACCTGGGATCCCTCATCGATATTTCTGGCGGCTGCAGTGCGGAAGTCCAGAGCAGAATATCATCAGCATCGATAGTTTCTGCTCAACTTAAAAAAAAACCTGTTGAGACAGAGAGACTTTCTACTAAAAAAAAAGAAAATCCAGATCTTTGAAGCAACCGTACGCTCCGTACTCCTTTACGGATGCGAGACATGGCCCCTGAAAGCAGCGGTTGTTCATGCTTTCAAAGTATTCGACCACTCCTGCCTGAAACAAATGCTCGGTGTCTCCCTCCAAGACAGAATTAGTAACGTCGAAATTCGAAGAAGATGTCACCAGAAGCATGACATCGAAGCTCTAATAAAAAAAAAAACGGTGCCTAACTTAGTTTGGCCATGTTTGTCGGAGATCAGATGACACCCTCACTAAAAAGGCGCTATACTGCGCAACCCTCGCACACTGGAAGGAGAGGTGTGGTGGAAAGGTTAAGACCTGGTTAATCTACTCAAGGCGGACTTAGAGCCCATTTGTGGTTTCCGACGACACGGCCGAAGACGAGACAAGCATTGGCTTGAAATATGTGCACCACACACACACGACCGAGCAGCTTGGCATTCAACTGTCTGCCATATCATAGCGCCAGGGAGAGCTGAAGAGGAGAGCTTGTGTTCTGAAACAAGTACAATTAAGTTCTTGCGTAACTACATTACGCAATAGTTTTGTTGAATACAATAAAAAATACTGCTCAGATAACCCTTTTCAACTGAAGTATTAGATCAGAGCCTGATTCTTTTAATTCTTAAGCAGAAAATCTGAAACAAAAACTACAAAATATATTTATAATATTTTTCTGTAATCGAATTTTGGCAATCAAATTCGAACAGAAATAAAAAAAAAAGGTTTTTAAAGGGATGTTTTTCAAAGTAAAGAGTCAAAACCTGTGTAAGGTAGAAATAAAGCCCTAAACGAATATAAATGACCTCAAACTTTAGTCCTCAAACTATAAACATTACCATCAATGCACAAATGAAACCCGGAAACTAAGATCTTCTGTTTTGAAAAGATTTGTTTTAGTTAGTATCATAAATGAACGAAAAGTGGAAGTTGACAATATTTGAACTTAGGCACCACCTTGTGCATAAGTTTCTATTTGTTCCAAATTATATCACAATTATTACTGGTTAAATTCCTTGCAGCATAAATTCATGCGATCAAAAACAAATTTTTAAATATCCATCTTGCTACCGTGAAACATAATTTTAATTCAAACGTGTTTTTTTTAAGTGTAAAATTGTATTCCAAAAATGTAGCAGCTACAGATGATAACTGAGAAACGAAGTTACTTGTTCAAATTATTTTCTAAGAGCTTCCCACCCTCGTAAAGCTTGCACACCGTTTGAAGCAGGCTCTGCATTGTGTGTCATATGTGGTGCAAAGTGTATCATACGTTGTGCAAATAGGCATAGGAGGAGTAAACCATGCATAGTAATACAAATAGCGCTCTGACATGATTAGTTGCGCAAGATATTTAGTTACGAGGTTCTAAACGGCACTCGCAACAAACGGTGCTAAAAATGTACACATGCACGGATGGTGCTAAAGTATTAATTAATTAATTAATTTATTGATGCCCACTTATAAAACATGAAAACGTGGAGTAAAATAAAAAAACAAAATAATATGACTTCTAATAAAACGCAACCTTAAAAATCACACTCATACAAAATATGTAAAGATGAGACAATTGCCAGTTTAGGAAGGGACTTAGACCTTGCCGACTGTTCCACCTCAGGTATCATATCCAGAGAATCATGCATATTATAACAGTTTAGCAATGGGAAATTTCTTTCGTGGAGCGGCATACGTAGTAAAAATGTTAGGTACTTGCAATAAGCTTAACGAAGCTTCAATTTTCCTGTCGTTGTAAACCATAAAGCGTAAAACCATAAACCATAAAGCGTAAACCATAAACCGTAAACCATCCCCATAAAGGTGCGATACTCAACAGGTTTGGCAGAGCGACAGCTGAATAGTCGAGATACTTTTCTGTTAAAGGTATGGTTAAAGGAAGCTAATTTGGCATAGCTGACTCGAATTGCCTTATATTTTTCTGCCTATTTGAAAGACTGATGATGGTATACTATGTGCACCGTAGAACTAATTCCACGGTGCTAGTACAGTGCCGTGGAAAAAACGGCGATACTTTTTGACTTGATGGTAAAAAGTAGATATCCCCTTGTTTAAGTTGCAAGTGACGCAGATCTTATGTGGATTCAACATTCGAATCAATCTGTATCTTTACGATAAAAAGAACATCGACAAAAAGCAATCTGGTAAATGCTTATCAGAGCCTAAGCTACGATTTTTGTTATCTAGATAATCTGTTGACATTAGTCAATCAATTTCTGACCAATATTAGCAGATGTCATGTGTCGGTTTTATTTTTATTTTGTTTGAAATGTGGACGTTTTTCCAACAAAATATTATGATTTGAGTTATCAGGCTTCGTAGTCCACCAGATTTTGCCTGAATTCCTAGATTGAATAACAGGGTTTTTTAACAGGGGAATAATAGATAGATAGATAGATAGATAGATAAGTGTATTTCAAAAACCCGTGGGCCATATACACAAAAATATAAATAAATAACAAACAAGCAAGGAAATTAACAACAGTACGAACACGCACAAAAAACAGAATTCAACGCAAAAAGTACCTAATCTAACTACAAAAGAAATTAATCATATAAAACTTTTTCTTCTTATTAAAGATTTATCTATATATACTCTCACTCGAAATATTGTGGTTGGGTTACTATTTTGTAGAATACCCGGAAGCATCAAATTAACCCCATGTAAATAAATTTTCCGTAAATCCAAGAGCACCGGGCATTTCCGAAGAAAATGATCCAAGTCTTCATCATCATCTTTACAAAGGGGACAAACATACCGCCTATCAGTACCAACTATCATTTTATTTTTGTCGAACGTTTTTTGCCTAATAACTTTTAATATTAATATTACTAACTTTTATTTTACATAAAGGTTAGCAGGTGGTATAGTAAGCCACCTAAGAACTGTACTAATAGACGTCTTAGATTAGAAACACACAGCTGTATTAAGCTCTGGTTGCATTTGTGCATCTCTTAAATGTACGATTAGCACAAATAATGACGAAGACCATTTTTTTTTAAAAATGGATTTTTAACTGAGAACTTTTATTGTAAGTGTTTTATTGTTTTTATTTTTTCTTTGCTGAAGACGGCCCTTAGATATAGGGCCGAAATATTCAAATAGGTTTTGTTGGTTCACTGTCTTGGGAAAAAAGTCCTCATTATTCTCTCTTTTGTTGTTGTACGATTAGCACAATTATGGACGCCAAATCGGACAAAGCTTGGATATATCATTAACCTCATTTATACTAACCTGAGTGCTAAGAATAACAAAATCTCACAGGATATATTCTCTAAATAAAACAGGGTCATAAATAATGCCATTTTTTCTAAACAGTATTTACCGAACGGCTGACGCTGCCAGTCAACACGTGAACGTGTGGCAACAAAAAGATAAAATCTTGCTTAAGAACGTCCAGTTTTGCTTTGAAATAAATCTGAATTAGCATGTTGTCGAAAACGGATCGTGAAAATTCGCAATGGCTAACGGACATAATTTATCTTCCTAGAAGTTAAGTGACTAAGGATCACTATTACGGCTAACTTAACAATTCGCCGCGAAACCAAGGTGGTGAACAATTAACCGCCAGAGACATGCACAACTTCGCACACTTCCTCCGCCCCTATCTGTTCAAAGCTTTTCTCTTCACCCCCTCCCATGAAGTCCCAGTTTACTTTAAATCCTTCTTTATGTCTTTCCACACCATTTGGAGACGACCTGCTTTTTCTTTGCCGCAACTTGACGACCAAAATTGACAATCTTTGTTAATCTGTTATCCTTCATCCTCAAAATGTTGCCTAACAGATTTAAGCTCCTTTTTTTAGTTATAGCCCTAGAAAGCGGATTCAGATCGCTTTTGTCGTACAGCTTATTGTTCCATATGCGGTCAGCCAACACGAGTGCCTAAGACTTTCTTTAGGCAATTTCCCTGAAATATATTTAAAAAATCCCCTCGTTCTTTTGAAGTGACCACAATGCAGAACCATACTCGATCAGTGTAATTACCAATGCTTCAATATTCTAATCTTAGTTCCTATACTTATTGTCCTGTTCTTCAAACTATGAACAAACCCCCTGGGTCTTCGCTATTCTACTTTTTAGACATTCATTGCACAAGTTGCCGTGAAAGACCGAAATCGGAGAATGTCAACATTCACCGGTGAATGTCAGAAATTCTTTTTTTTCTCCTTGGATTTTGTCAGCTTTTCCGGTCAGCTTTTTCAGTTTTAGTTAAGTTAGCTTTCAGGTTTCTCGAGTTAGCTCAGGTTAAGTTAGGCTAGGTCGGGTTGTGTTTTAACCCATTTTTGATATTTATAATAATTTAACCTAACCCAACCTAACCTTAACTTTTACCATCAAACCTTGTATAAGACTGACAAAAGTGGCAGGCATGGCTGGCTGAATCCAGGCAGAGGAAAAGGAATTTCGGACATTCATCGGTGAATGTCGACATTTACCAGATTTTAGTCTTTCATTGTAACACATGCACTGTCTTTAGTGCCAGCAATGGCTCTGGAGGAGTTCTGTCCTTTTTTGTTTTATTTTTACGTTTTTATTTTTTCCTTTTTTTGCTTAGTAGTGGCATCTACACCTTCATTTAAAAATCTATCACGAGTAAACTAAAATGTAATTTTCTGTGTCAAGAAAGAACTGCAACGAAGAGTTTGGTGCACCGTGAATTTTACTTCTTCTTTACTAATTCAGCTGAATCTGATGGAGAACATATCAATATAATCGGGGGATTGGATTTTACTTCAAAGAAAGCTCGTAGAAAAATTGAAAACAAGTATAAAAACTCACTTAATTTAATTCCTTGCCCCCTCTCCTGGGGTCAGATATACTGGAACGGATATATTATTTTAGGTTTACCATCTTTAAAAAACGTGTGCGAATAGCACCCCCTCCCTTGCTTGCCCCTTAAGATTGAAAGTATGTAATGGTATTGTTAATTTATATGTCTATTTTTCTGCAGTTTTTTTCACGGTGACTTTATCGAGAGGAATTTTCTGGAGTTACGGGTCTTCGTCTTTTTATATTGTTTCTATTATACTATCTTTTGCGAGAAAACTTGAAAAATTTCCCCCGTCCCTGCGCTCGAAAACTTGTAAAGCTGTTATTATTGTATAACTTTTTCTTTTTCTAAGGGAACAACTTCTCCGAGAAGAATTTTCTGCAACGACGGGGTTGTCATCCTTTGATATTGTTTCAGATATGCTACCTTTTGCAAGAAAACTCGGCGTGAAATTCCCTCCTTGTAAGTGTTTGTTTATTTTCAGTTTTCCTGCAGACACAATGAGCTGCTACGAATCGAAGGAAAATTTTAGGAAGGTGAACAAAAAAAAAACATAAGCTGGGGTGAAAACATGAGAGCAGGAGTGTTGTTTTACCAAGGCAAAAGTCGTTAAAAAAACAAAAAAAAAGAAAAAAAACTCTAATTCCTTGTATATTTTAATACTTTAGATATCTCCAATGGTTTTCCCATTGTACGGGTTTTAAGTATTGTAGCTTTCGTTACAACTGGAATATGCCCACAAAATCAGCAAAGTATTCTTCGATGTACCCGTAAAATGGTGATTGGTGGATTTATTTTCAGAATATTTACCTAAAGAAAAAAAAATAGATTGGAAAAAAACTTAGGACCCTATTCGCCATGAAAAAAACAACTTGGGATGAAAAACTTGACTGCGGAAGGGCTGTTTTGCCAAGTCAAAAGTTGTTGAAAAAAAAACCTCCCAGTCCCTGTGTATTTTAACACTTTAAAGATCCCCAATGTATTTTTTAACTTTATGGATTTTAAGTATTGTAACTTCTGCTTCGACTGGAATATGTCCACAAAATTAGCAAAGTATGCTTCGTTTTACCCGTAAAATCCACGCTTTCGAACACCAAGCTCCTATTTTTACCTTCCAAAATTTTAGACTTTGCAGTTAGTACCTGCTACCTAAATGAAATGGCCGAATGGGTTGGTGCGCTGGATTTGGGATCCCTTTTCTGAGAGGACGCGGGTTCGAATCCCAGTGTACCCAATTCTTCGGTTTGGGATGGGGGTCAGTGGCGTGACTCTGTAAGCTTAGCCAAAGTCGACCCAGCTCTAAATGGGTACCGGGAGAAATCTGGGGAAGGTAAACAGGAAGGGTGTGGGAAAGCACAGGATGGCTGGCCCCCAACTCCCCATTACACTTCCTGGCTGAAGGGCCAAGAAACGGAGAACAGCACCGCCAGTACGGACTGTAAAGTCTAATGCCGTATCCTTTACTTTTTTTTTACTTGTTCTTTTGCTTGTGATTATTCCTTAGAGTTGTGGCAGTAATGTTCAGTTTGTTAATGTTTCAAGTTGTATCTTTTCAACTTTCTAATTTAAAATCTTTGAATCTGTTTTATTTTAGATGTTAGCACATCCTTGTCTCGCATCTTTATCTCATATGCCTTTCCTTATTATTGTTTTTTCATCCCTATGTTGCCTTAGAATATTTAACTTGGAGATAAGAATCTTCCAACAGTTCCAAAAGTTTCAATCTAAGTTTAAACCCTAAGGCATTAGGGAGAAATTTTCTTTCTTTTTTTGCTACAGTTTCGCCTTATGACTTTTTAACGAATTACTTTTAAGGTTATTTGTTAAAACCTTAATTTAAGTTACCTTAAATTAAGTTACCGTTGAATAAGAAAGACTTCCTTTTTCCTTCTTCCTATTTCTTTCTATAAAAATTTTACGGTATTTATAAGATTTCATTTTATTGGCCAAATTATGATTTAAGGGAAAACAAGAGCCAAGAGCTCATATGGCTCTTGGTAGGAACAATATGGCTCATATGGCATTGTGACGAGGTAGGAACCTAAAATTAACCTCGGTACTACAGTTATCGAACATTGTTCTATTTATATAATTTTTCCAATAAAAAAAGGTGTATACACACAAAGAAAACGAAATATATATAAAAAAACAGACCTCTACTTCACTGCACCTGGAGGCAAAGATATTAAAAAACATAAATCTTACCTTTTCTGAAACTAAACCTCTCTGAACACAATGCTTAAGAATCCTAAGATGTGTCAGGAATCCTCACTGTCTCTGTAATACATACAAATAAAACACTTCACTTTTTACTTGTAAAAGCCTTAATGATCAAAATTGCTCACTTCATTTTCTCAGTAATGAAAGACCAAAGACAAAAGATTGTACAATGTTGAATTTGCACATCGGACTTTCAATAATATGACGGGGCCAAAGGTAAGACAAAGTTCCACTGACGAACCTCCAAGACGATCTGAGAATGATGAGGGAATGTCAGGAGGCACCTAGGCGGTTTAATCATTTACGAAATTAAAAGAAACAGGACATATACAGCATTTTGTAATATAATAGTTGTATTTTCGCAAAGACCGTGATATTGGATACCACGGTCTAAAGTCGTTTTTGCAGTAATCGTCGGACCGGATACCACAATCCAGACGCGTGTCTATCACGGTGGGGGAAGATGGGGGCGCCCACCCGCTGGCACAAAGCACCGGGATTTTTTGTAGGTCTGGTTATGTCAATTACGTATCTAGAACTTGTGCTTATTCTTCCCATCAAATTTCATCCCGATCTCTCGACTCTGAGCGTTTTCCGAGATTTTCGGTTTCTGAGATTTCTGTTTTCCCCCCTTTTCAGGATAAAGTACAGCTTTTAAGCACAATTTTTAAGTACATTTATTAAGAATCTAGATACATGTGTGAAACATTTTTGGGGGGATTTTACAGCTTGCAATTATCCGGTCAAGTCACTGCCCAATTATTAACCCATTTTCTGTCTAACTTTTTACCCTCTTTGAAGTAATTCGCAATTGTACTGTTATTTTTTTTTCTGTGAAGAGAGTTTGCTTTCCACAGCAAAATAGAATTATCCCTAATATTAGGGCGTTTATCCCTCAATATTAGGGCGTTTATTTCAGGATAAAGTACAGCTCTTATTGGATCAATTTTAGAAACTTATCATTTTTCATTTAAATCTACATTTTTACAATAGAATAACTACCCCCACAGTACCTATATTGCGCTGTTAACCCTACAATTTCCCTTTCAGTGGGATATAACAGATTTATCACTGGTTCTAAATCGCTATGAACATAACCTGAGCCTAAAACGTACTTTTGAGGCTTCAATCTTCTCCCCCCCCCCCATCCGCTCCAATGCTAGAGAGTAAAGTTAATCTGCATTTTCCGATGTACGTGCTTTTTGCATTACTAAATAAAAAAAGTGCTACTTTATATCTGGTGTTTCGAGGGTTTTGCTCCCTCCCCCCCACCGAAAAAAATTCCTGCGTACGTGCCTGTTCGGTGTATTTTGTTAAATGGCTGCACTATCTTGTATCAACCACCTGACAAC
Organism: Artemia franciscana; assembly: GCF_032884065.1. Lineage (NCBI taxonomy): Eukaryota > Metazoa > Arthropoda > Branchiopoda > Anostraca > Artemiidae > Artemia > Artemia franciscana. Next base: position 8,055,767 of record NC_088883.1, read on the forward strand.
ACTGATTAGTGCTAGCTTTTCCCGCTCTGTCGCTACCAAAGTGAAATTTCACAGCTAAATTTATAGCCTTTATCACTTTTGAAGCAAAAAAAAAAATCGTTTTGTTTAATTTTTTTCAGTTGATTCATTCCTAAGTTAAAGAAAAATGTCCTGGTTACTGTTAATTTTTTTTTTTTTTTTTTTTTTTTTTTTTTTTTTTTTTTTTTTTTTTTTTTTTATTTAGTTGAGCATCTCCAAAAATAATGATTAAAAATGATAACACCGTAAATTTTACCTTTTAGCCACAGATCAAATCGTTTCAGAGCTCACCTCCTTCAATACGCAGAACCCACTTGAAGTAACGTAAGTTCTGTTTTTTATGTTCAATATTCTTTAATGTTAATTGATAATTAATATTTTCGACAATTTGTATCCTAATTGATATCTAATTGATATTAATATGCTACAAAAGTGTTTCAGTTGATATTATAATAATTTCATTTACAAATTAAAATTAAAATAATTTAAAGCAGGAATAAATCCTGCCTATATAATAAATTAAATCACTTTCCAAATAATAAAATATAAGATGAGTTAATGAATTTATTCTAATTGGTAGAATACATTAAATGAATTAATTGAGGATCAACTTCTCAGGTGCTGAATAGAAATTAACAGCAATAAAAATAAAAAATTTGATGCAAAAAATCTAGAAAATAAAATTAAACAAAATGGCACGTGGAAAGTGGTAATCAGTAGTCTTTTGAGACAAGTATTCCGTATTATTAATTACAAAATATAATGAAGAGAAAACTAAAGGCACAGATAAATGAAAAGCAAAAAAATTTCGATGAAGATATTACTGTCTCTAATACAGTTATCCGTGGACTGATTATCCGTGGACCATCCGCAGATAATCAAGTAATAACTTTACATTGCAATCTAATAACATATAATAATGTAATAATTTAACGCAAGTATAACATTTTAAAAGCTTTCTCTGCTAAGTATTTGCCTATTTAGTTCAATTTTAAATTTTCTGTGGAGTTTGTTTATCTGCAGTTATATCGCCCCCCTAAATTGAGCGTTAACTGTATTAGTAAAATTGAAACATATGATAATCAGAATGAAGACATGAGGTAGCACAAAAAATCCAGCAAGAATAGAAATAAGATGAAAAGTGGCAAGTTTTAAGCAATAGCTTTTAGATAATTTCGCGTTTATTATTATAAAAGTAAAAACATATAAAAATTAAATAATATCAGTTTTAAAAAATCGAGAGAAGTGAAAGAAAGTGGCAAATTTAAAATCTCATATATGTAAATGTTGAATAATGTTAATAAATTTTAACATAAATAATGTTAGATAAGTTAAATAATGGGTTAAATGTTAAATAATGTTATAAATTTGTTGTTATCCGAGGGCTACGTACTCTAGGCCACAAAATCCCCTTCGTGGCGTGCACGGTACACTCTTGCCCGCGCATGACAAACTTTCGCCACGCTTGGCACCTTCTAATTGGTGTACATGAATTTTGAAAGTGGGTAGATTTACTGCCTTCTGAATTTGATGTCTTACATTCTGATCAGCGCTTTTGCTGCGTAACCTAAGGGCGAACAAATAAACATTCAAATAGGGATAAGTTCATTTATTAGACACTGTGAAAATAGATACAAAAGTCTAGATATTTCGACCTCAAATACAGGGATTGTTATTTGCAGGAATACTAAAATAGCAAAATTAAAACTAAGATATTTATACAGAACAAAATAATAACTTCCGGTTCATTCACCGGATTTGTCTGAGAGAGTTCAATAGCTGGGTTTTTAATTTTCTTTTTTAAGGCCGGGATTAATTGAACTGATGAAACTGGAAAATCCCATGATAAAATTGAAAAATTATATTTAAAAAGTATTCAAGTATTCGTTGGCGGAAGATATCGTTTTTAATGTCAGGCCGTAGTTTCTTCAATATGCTGCAAAATGTTTGCTAGGATTTTGCTCTATTTCCTCTAATTACTTAGAAATCTTAGAAAATGTCCAGCTCTTTCTCACAAGTATACTCTATGAAGGATATTGCTTTTAGAATCAAATCGGTACTATCATGAGCAGAAGACAATAACCTGTAAGATGATTGAAGCCATTTTTCGATGTATTTTCCTGTTTTCGAACAGTCCCGTAGAATATTTTCAGGTTCCTGAAATTTTTACATGTTTTTGCCAAAAAGAATCGTTTCAGATCGCCTATAACACCCCGAGAGACCAAATTGGACAAGCTGGTATAATTAACCTGCTATTTCCGCCAATGAATAAGTGCTATTTGATGGGTTTTTGACAATCGACGGTCTCTATAGAATTGAGAGACAGAAGGCTACCCTAACTTAAATTTTGAACCTCGATGTTTTTAAGTTCACTTAATCACGGCCTTAATGTTGCCTAAATGTAAGTTGATTTTTTAATGAAGGTGGCAAAATCTGCTTTGTCTTCCAGTTGCAAAAGAAACCATTTATTTTATGAACCAGTTATTGCATTCTCTTAGACAAATCGATTGAATGAACTGGAAATTATTATCCTGCTCCTTACAAATATGTTTTAATTTTATAGTTTTAATTTCAATGTTTTAGCATCATTGCTGGGGACGACCGCTGTATATATAGTCAAGATATCTAGTCTTTTGTATCTATTTTTACTGTCTAATAAATGGGTTATCCTCATTTGAATGTTTATCTGTGTATCATAGAAAGTCTAGGGATTTCTAGGGATTTTGGCAAATTCTGGACCGCCAGTGAAACTGGCCCTAGTAAGCATGGCTGCTTGCAGGAGGGAGTTAGGGCATTTGAACCCCTCCCTGAAATGTTTGTCTGACTCTTTAAAATGTAACAAAAATGGATATAAACAATATTTTCATGCGTTTTCAAGTTTTTTACCCCCCCCCCCCCATTGTAAAAATCTTTGTGTATTACACCCCCGGAAAAAAATACTGAATTCGGCCCTGCTAGTAAGTATTGAGTTTGACACCCCTGCGGGAGAGATTTACTTCAAATTGTTATCCAAATGCGTAGATCAGTCTGCTGACGAGATCAAATAATGAGAAAGCTAATATAAGTCCGCCCCTTGCGATAAATTATTTATTGACAAGCATGAACAAGCTTGAAACACTTTCCAATTTCTATTGGCAGCAGCTGAAGGGGGGCTCAATCTGTCAAAAGTGTAATGAATTGTGACGGAGCCATTCTATCCCAGTTGTCTCCCTTCCTTCCAAATCTGTTTACATTAATTGAGTCCGAAATCGATGGGGTCGAAAGGCTTTAATCAAAAAACAGATTTGGTTTCTGGTTTACAGTGGACCAGATTAAATTATTTGAGAAAAAGGCGAGTAATAACTGGATGAATTATGTACCAGCTGTAAACACAAGTTGTAAGGAACAAATTATCAAAGCAAGAACTAGGAAAACAATGCTGATGAAAAGGATCAGCGGTGATACCAAAAGAACCTCATACTTCAGTCCACAAGGCTACTTCTATGTATCTATGGAAACGACCTATTCTTCATTTTGGACGAAAAAACATGTTCAATAATTCGTATATTTTTGGTGTGATTTAAGTAATGGCAGAGGTTTCTTTGCTTCATTGGAAGGTTCTGGCAGAGTCAATATTGGACAGTTCTGGCACAGTCACAGGTCCAATTCTTTTGATGGCAACGAATTTTCCTGCTTTTTTTGTTTTGTTTTTCAAGCCAATTACATCATCCCTAGTTTTTGCAGAGATAAAAAAAAATTAATGTTTAGGGATAAATTTAAAGTAACAAGAATAAGCAGATTTCTGGATATATTTCTGGACAATGGATATTTATATGTAGGACTTCAGTAGAACTGTTTATTTATCTGTAGGACTTTGTAGAACCTGATTGGTTCTTTTGTGTAAAATATTAATCCATTAAAAATAGAACAAACTTACAAATAACGGGAGGTTTCACAAGTAACCTATCTGCATTTCTCTGTTCCATTGAAACCTTACCAACCTAGCCTCGTCATCCATAAGCGGAAAATGTGCTCCTCAATTTTGAATAATTGTTATCGTCACAATTGTGTCCCAGCCCCTCCCTCCCACAAATGGGTTTATTTACCATTAGTCAAGGCTACAGATGAAATTATTTTGACTTGTTGTGTTTTTTTTTATTTTTTGCAAATTAGTATTATTTGAAGTTCAAATAATGGTGTCAATTTGGGAGGTAGTGTGGGAGGGGTGTTTGCTATATTTTTAGCCCCCTTGATTTGTACAAATACATTTTGGGGGTGTTACTAAACTCTAAGAAACACCAAAATTCTAAGAAAGAGAGTTTTGGTAACAATAAATACATCAAAGGAATCAAATTTTGATTTTGATTCAAAATATACAAAATTCATTAAGCTTAGCGTTACCAATCAAAGGTTACTAGCCTGAGAAAATGTACTTAATTTTGAAAAAGGGGAGAAACACCTCCAAAGCATCAATTGAACTTAATGCAGATCACACTATCAGATTCAACATATTAATGCACCCCACTGAAGAGGTCCAAACTCCTATGTTGGAAAATGTAGATTTTTTCATTTTTTGCCAGAATAAAGATCATGGATGCGCATTTACTTTTATTATGTTTTTTTTATGTTTCCCCTTGGGCTGATCGTATCGAACCGATGATCCTAGAAGACTGTGAGAGGGTTTATTTGATCGTAAATCAAAAGTTCTAGTGTCCTTTTTAAGTGACCAAAAAGACTGGAAGGCAGTTAGCCCTCCTTCCACGCCCTATTTTCTCCAAAGTCATCTGATTAAAATTTTGAGATAATCATTTTCTTCAGGATAGCTAAAAAGTCAATAAATATGGCTTTGGGGACAATATAACGCCCCTCTCCCCGTGAAAGGAGAAAATTTTTCGTGAAGGGTAGCCTGATTATTTGAAAAATTATCAAAAATTAACTAAAAAAGACAAGTTTTTTTCAACTGAAATCAAGGAACAATGTTAAAGCTCAAAACGGTTCGTCTATAAAGGGGTTGCACCTCTCATTAATACCTTATGCCTTGCTGTTTACCCTAAAGTTTCACTGTTTGTCCGAAGTTTCTCAAGAACTTCTCCTGGAACACAAGGACCTTTTAATTAGAATAAGAATCTTTTTGACAGTGCTAAAAGGCTTCTGCGTGAAGAGCAATGTATTGAAGAGGGGGGAGAGACCCCTTCATACATGGAATGATTTCAGTTTGTTTTTAGTTTAATGTCGCTACATACTTCAGTGGAAAAAATGTTTTATTTAATATTGAAAAGTATGATACGAGTAACATACCTGCTTAAACGAGGAGTGGGACTCCTTCAAAAGGGAGCTCCAACCGTTAGCAGTGTCGCAACCAGCTCATCAGAAAGAAAAGATCAAAAGAAAATAACCAAAGTTTAAAAACCATTTCTAAGTGCTTTTTCAGAAATTGAATATCAAGAAATTTTGACCTAAGTGAGGTCAAATACCTTTACCGATGGCTAGATCATAAGAGGTATTAGAAAATTAAATTTCCTATTGGTTTGTATTGTTGCTAATCATTTTTCCTTAACGGAATTTCCCAGGATCTTTTTTGGAATTTGGAATCCAGGAACACTTCTTTTCTCAAATTCTTATGCATGGGAACTTTTTTGCAATTCGACTTTTTATGACGGCAAAGATAGTAATTCATAGATCGCAGCACGTATCTTGGGGTAGAGTATAAACAAATTTATCCAAATAATTTTGTCAAAATTCAGGTACAAGATTTTTGCTATCCAGTGCTGGTAAAACTTCCTTTCTTAAAAAAAAATAGGTTGATAAAAACGCTTTGACAATCTTTTGGACGCTGTTCACATCTTCTTCTTTTAGTCATTCCGCAGACACTCTCGATGAAGTTGATCTAATGGAGATTGTTAACGACTCTGAGAACGTAATATCTTCTGATTTTGTCGAAGGACCTGCTTTTGAGGCTACTCTGCTTCAAGAAGAAGAAGATTATGTCATTGAAGAATTTGAAGATTAAGCCATTTTTTTAGATTGAGATTTTCTAATTTTTTCTTTTCTTCTTAGTTGTTTTTGTAATATTCAGGATTTCCTGGAATTTTCTGGAATACTTCTTTTCCCAAGCTCGTATGTTTGAATGTATATATAAAAAATGGAGATTACATGAATTTTTAAGTTTTCCTTAGTTCTTGTGCGCTTAATAAAATGATTTATCTATCGAATTTTGTTAAGTGAATATGATTCGTATGGTACCGTTTCCCACAAAGCTCTTCATTCTCGAGGGGAATGAATGAGAAAGTCACTTCCCTTTTTACCTGCTAATACACTCTATATTTTAAATGGTAAGTTTCACAAACATCTGCTTTAGCAGAAATATTAGAAAATTAGGCAGTTGTGATTACCAGTCAAACTAAAAAAATTAAATTGCTCCTTCGTTATCCGTATTCCAACTATTTGTAAAGTTTATTCAAATATACCTTTTACTCGACATTAATATGAATCACTTTAAATAGTCATATCCTTGTGAACTTCTTATTCCGTAAGTTTCAGCAACAAAATTATAGTCCTTCGAAAGTCCTGTCGAATAAACAGGATCTTTTCAGACGTCACCAATTGATGAATCATAGCTGGTAAATATAACCAAAGGATTTTTTGCTGTTTTTACAAAAATGGTTTTCGAGGAAGTGAAAAAAGAGGCACAGAAAGTTCACTAAGGCAACTAGTCTCAACCCAATCACCATACATCCCAGTCTTTTTGGTGGTTCTTGGCTGATTCCTCCTGGAAAATCCCCATCCCCAAGAAAAGTTCACTCCGCAGAAATTTTCTGAATCTGAAACTTCTGAATCTTTTCAAAATATGATATTTTGAATTAGTGAAGGACTGTGTCCTCTACGTTATGTAAAGAAGCAAAACACTTTCATTTAGATGATACATACGCTTGTTACTGCCAAAAAGAGATTATCTATTCTTGAGGAGACTTTCTTTTTTCTATTTTTACTGATAGTTGTAAGCAGGCTGGCATTCGGACGAATTATTAAGGCCGTGATTAAGTGATTTGATGGAACTCGAAATTCCCATGTTAAAATTGAAAAATTATATTTAAAAAATACTCAAGTATTCGTCGGCGAAAGATACCGCTTTTAATATCAGGCCTTAGCTTCTTGAAGATGCTACAAAATGTTTGCTAGGATTTTGCTCTATTTCCTCTAATTGCTTAGAAATCTTCGAAAATGTCTCACTCTTTTTCACAAGTGTACTCTATGAAGGATATTGCTTTTAGAACAAAATCGGTGCTATCATGAGCAGAAGACAATAACCTGTAAGATGATTGCAACCATTTTTCGATATATTTTCCTGTTTTCGAACAGTCCCATACAATATCTTCAGCTACCTGAAATTTTTACAAGTTTTTTACCAGAAAGAATCGTGTCAGATTCCCCTAGAGATCAAATTGACAAGCTGGTATAATTAACCTGCTATTTCCACAAATGAATAAGTGCTATTTGAAGTGTTTTCGACAATCGACGGTCTCTAGAGAATTTAGAGACAGAAGGCTACCCTAACCTCAATTTTGAAGCTCGATTTTTTCAAGTTTACTTAATCACGGCCTTAAAAAATTACAAAGTATCAACATTTCCAGACTTTCCAAAAATGTATTCAGAAAAGAAAAAAATACAATTGAATCTACAAAATTTAATTATGTCGATGCTTTTTAGACTGAGTTTTTTTCTAAGTTTTTCTATTCTTCTTAGTTGTTTTTTAATATTCAGGATGTCCTGGAATTTTCTGGAATACTTCTTTTCTAGAGGTGTAAAAGATAATTTTTCAAGAGGTGTTGAAGATAAGTTTTGGAATATTTCTGTTTGCTTAGTTCCATCATGACGAATATCTTGTACGTTAACCTTTGATATTCAAGAAAATTCATTTGCCATAACTTAGTAAGGATCCTGTGGGGAGTAGGCAAAGATGGAATCGATTTTCCCAAACCAATTGCAAGTAACAGTGAAAACTGAAAATGAGCAATAAAGTACGAAATAGGTTAAGGTATGCTAAAAAACTAGTCAGTATCTGTGGATGTTTGAATTATCCAGGCTTATCTTAGTTTTGCCATTAAAAAAAACTAAATTTCAGATGAGAGGAGGGAGAAAAATTGAGTCTTGAGGGGGCAAATTGAGGTCTTGGTGGGGTATTTGTCACCCCTTTCCCATGGAAAATTACGCCCCTTCTCCCCTACATTAATTCTGTATCCATCCATGACAATTATAGCCTTGTAATTTTAAACGATTCCAAAAATTAACATAAAAACTTAATAGAAGTACTTTAAAACACCCCCATTCCACCTTTGTAAAAAAGATTCTAAAATTATTGGGTGCGATTCCCAATGTCACTGATTGATCATGCGCAGGCTTCACTCAGTAACAGGTATCACAAAAAAGTCAAACAGATATTACAAAAAGTCGCAAAAAAATTCATACGAAAAGTTCAAGGGTAAGACGGTCTGAGGAGTTACGACAACAGAGGGTCAAACCCTTTAAATAAATAGTAGTTAAACTATGATTAACTGTAGATAACTATAGTTGGCTTGAAATCTAAGCGCACTCTAGAAGTCCCATTTGGCTACTCATAATTATCCTTAATTGTTTTTATTCTTTTAAAGATTTTCAACCTTTTATATGTGTTTGCCTTTTTTTTTTACTAACCTTATTATATTTGTTAGTATTTCCTGCATTAATTGACTCTGACGGGTAAATTAGGTAGATCTGCGTTTGTGAGAGCCTTCTTTCGAAAACAAATCTTATCTTAGCTCAAATAAGTGAAATAGTTGTATTTAAAGAGGCTAAACACATATTTTGCGCTTTTAGTTGTCACCCCTTTCCCATGGAAAATTACGCCCCTTCTCCCCTACATTAATTCTGTATCCATCCCTGACAATTATAGCCTTGTAATTTTAAACGATTCTGAAAATTAACATAAAAACTTAATAGAAGTACTTTAAAACACCCTAATTCCACCTTTGTAAAAAAAATCTAAAATTATTGGGTGCAATTCCCAATGTCACTGATTGATCACGCGCGGGCTCCACTCAGTAACAGGTATCACAAAAAAAGTCAAACAGATATTACAAAAAGTCGCAATAAATTCGTAAGAAAAGTTCAAGGGTAAGACGGTCTGAGAAGTTACGACAACAGAGGGTCAAACCCTTTAAATTGATAGTAGTTGAACTATGATTAACTGTAGTTAACTATAGTTGGCTGAAGTCCAAGCGTACTCAAGAAGTCCCGTTTGGCTACTCATAATTATCCTTAATTGTTTTTATTCTTTTAAAGATTTTCAACCTTTTATATAGGTTTGCCTTTTTTTTACTAACCTTATTATATTTGTTAATTTTTCCTGCATTTATTGACTCTGAAGGGTGAATCAGGTACATCTGCGTTTGTGAGACCCATCTTTCGAAAACAAATCTTATCTTAGCTCAATAAGTGAAATAGTTGTATTTAAAGAGGCTAAACGCATCTTTTGCATTTTTTTTTTGCATAAATCAACTTTTCGACAAATAAAAAAAAAGAAAAATGATATCTAAATTTATGCATAGATAGAATTGTCTAATGCTATGCTTAATTTTTTTCTCTGAAACATATGCGCTGTTCCTAGAGAAAGAAGAGGTGATTATGATATTGCATGGTTATTTCGAGCGTGTTCCATTTTGTATAGGCTTAAACATTTATGACTTGGAGTGTAACACATGCAATTTCTTTTCCTAATATGAATGCTTAACTCAAAAAACAATTAGGTCGTAATATTACTATTTTACACCAAAAAAATAATCAAATTTCATCAAAAAAATAATAGAATATTTACACATTTGAAGCACTTTAAAGGCGAATTAAAAAAGTTAAAATTGTAATTAAATTTAACAAAGAAGCAGTTGGTAGTTCAGAAGCTATATTACATCCGTCAAAATCACAGGTCAAAATACAGCCTCGAAATAATGTATCTTCAAATCGGAATTCCCCGCACTGGTTATCCATGCTTTCAAGGGTACATTTTCGAAGTACCATGTCATCCTCTGAGTCATCTAAAAAAGAATCTTAAGTAATATAAAAAAAGTTACTTACGTATTATACCGACCACACTCAAGAAGTGAAGTTAGGCTATTCATAATGAAATATACCGAAATAGGATGAAAATATAATAATTAAGTAACAAAATTATGGAGACTACAAGACTGAACTGTGGAAAGCAGACTGCCCAGAACACGTTATATTAAATACCTAACCAAACACCACCTCTATATATTAAATATTTAATTAGAATATACCTGCATAGCACTTCATCTCGATTAGGCTTTTTGATCTCCGAGTGTACACATAGAAACCTGTTTTAGTACAGATCAAGAACTTGTTGAAGCTGTTGAAACTCACATTATCTTTTTACTTTTATCGGCACAAAGCCGCCTAGGCCAACACAAGCGGGCCCACTGCTCCTCTTCCCCAATCTATTCAATGCCTGAATCATTATCCTTCCAAGGAGCTTCAATTCTCTTTAAATACTTTCTTATGGATGCTCCCATTCCATTCGCAGAAGATTTGCTTTTTCAAAAAAAAAACAATATTTGGCAATCCCTTATCCTTCACCTGCAAAACATGTCCTTACCACCTCATCCTTTCTTCATTGTTGTCCTACTAAGTAGGATAGAAACACATTTTTTTTAGTAGCTGTATGTTTAATATCGAACGAGTTTCAAACGGATTGCTGTCTGTATGTCAAACGGGTAGCCAAAACTACCCATATACAATGTCCCTGGAAAATACCTACAAAATCCTCCTCGGTTTCCAAATCCCCTAAATTTCAGAGCCATACTTAACCATATAATTTCTGTAGCTTCCTGTATAGCTTCCCAGTCTAGTCTTGATTTGTAAATTTATCTTTCTATTCTCCCAAACTCTTCCTACCATGATAAGACAACCTGGGTCTTGGCTAGTCTACGTTTTAAGTATCCGCTGCATCCTTTATCTTTACCAATAATACTACCCAAATAAGGAAAGCTATCCACTTGATCAATCTTCTCTTAGCCACAGCCACTTTGTTCTCGTTCAGAGTATTAATCATTTTAATTTAGTTTAACCTAATTATTTTGCATGCCATTCAAGGAGTATGCCAATTCAGTACTTTTATGAAGTGGCATTTAAATAATATCATGCAGTTTGCCTGTATCTTTCAGATTCTCGGCAATTTTATCATTGGTTTCGATCTCAAATATGCTTAATTCATACTTGAATGACATATCTGCTTCCTTTACTTTATTTTTTTCTCGTATAGTCCAGGACTTTTAGCTCAAAAAAGGGTCGAACCCGGACAAAATTGCAATATAAACGAAAATGGTACCAAAATGATCAGAAAAAAATTCTGTACAACATACTAAAAGTCCCCATAAATCCGAGTGGGGCGAGTACCCGAAAAACAGGGGAAAAGGGGGAAATGCGGGGGAAAATGGGAAAAATGCCGAACATGCCCAGAAAATAGTTTAAAGTGAGTTTTCTGGGGTTTTCACATACGCTGATTACGAAATTGACATCTAAAACTCAGTATAGAAAAAGAGTACTACGGAAAACGGGGGAACAGGGGAAAGAGGGGAGAAAAGAGAAGAATACAGGGCAGGGGTAGAAAGCGGTTTGGAAGATATTTTCTGGGGTATTCCTATCTGGTGATTATGAAATTGAGATATAAAATGATATACAAAAATCGATTAACATAAAACGGGGAAATGGGGGGGGGAGGGAGGGGAAAAAGGAAAATATACAGGGTATGGGTAGAAAGCATGTGGAAATGTGTTTTCTAGGGTTTTTCTATCTGCTGATTATAAAATTGACATCTAAAACAAAGTTCGAGAACAAATACAGGAGATCTATAGAGGTTCGGCTACCCCATAGGTTCGGAAAAGGCAAAAAAAAAATTCGAGAAAGAAATACGGAAAAATACTGAAATTACATTATTCCGTATTCCTCGCCGTTATCGACAAGCGCGTGGGTTCGTCAACATAATCCTGTTCTAATTCGACATCCAGTAAGAGAAGCAAGGTAGACTAGTCACCGCGGAGTTCCAGTGCCGACGACAAAACCTATCCTGACGGAATGACATCTAGCGGATCCAATAGTCCCCAGTCTGCGTGGATGCTTACACATGTGACATGGTAGCAGGATAAATCAAGGTACGACGAGATTTTTTTTTAAGTCAAGCATAATTTTGCGTATCGGCAACTCCTGGGTGCCCGAATCCCTGGGTGCCCGAATTAATGGTTGTGTACGGGGAGAATACAGTGACACACATTTTCAGCGGCAAAGCGGTTGCAAGAGCAGTAAGAGCTCACGAGCTAGTCGACGCATCACTGAATATTTCACTTTTGTGCCTGGAATATTCGATTCCGTATGGCGAGAGACCTTCCGACCACGAAGATCTTGTACGAGTCTCCAGCGTGTATGACGATTTGGTGGATGGAAAGATTTCTGTGGAAGAAGCGGCTAACCACGAAGCCCTTCAGGCGATTTCGCTACGCCTCGAAGCCTTAAAATCGTCTCTGAAATCCAGCAGAACTGCGAAACTATTCATGCAGTATTCCGAGATGGTTTCGATCTTTCGGAAGTTTCTGAAAGCAGAAAGGACTGGAGACTGGGATCTCTACTTATCCTCTCTTTCTGATATGCTCCCATACCTCGCAGCTGCGGGGCATAATCTTTATGCCAAGTCAGTTCGTCTTTTTCTTCAGATGATGCAGGAACTTGAAGCATCGAATCCACAGCTCTTTGAACAGTTTGCAAGCGGCAAGTTTATTGCCCGACGAAGTGATCGTTTTTGGGCTGGATTGGCTCCAGACCTCGTCATCGAGACAGTCCTGATGAGGAACTTAAAAACAGATGGAGGGCTGTCAAGAGGAAAAGGGATGACTGAGCTTCAGAGAAATATATGGACAATGTCTATGCCAGTACTCGCTTCAGTGAATGATCTAATGCAGAAATTGACGGGTCTAGAGTACAGTTCTAGTGAACAGCACGTTACTGCAACCGCAGCACGAATACAGAGAGATACTAAGGATCTACTGACGTTTCTTGAATTCCTTCTAGAGAACTCTCCTTTCACTAGTTCCACAGAGCTTAGAAGTATAGGTTCCGGGCTGATTGCCCATAAAGGCGTCAATGCAGAGGATGCTAAAGCTGTAGGTGAGCTGATCCTCCAGCGCATGGATGGCCAATCCGTCGAAAGTTTTTCATTCAGGAAGAAAGACAAAGTCATTACACTGGCATCCGATGGGAACATTAGGATAGATGGCGAGATTTTGCATATCGATCCTGCACTGCTTTTTCAACGTCTTTTGACTGCTGCCCATACATCTGAAAATGACATGGCAGAAACTCTACGTTACGAACTGTGCAGTTATCCGCCCGCTTTGTTTGAGAATCCTGGCATAATACGTCAGCCAGACAAACCTGCACTAGCGAAAGCAATATGGAAAGAAGCGAACACGGACTCGATTCACCACCTGCCAGTGTCAGATCGTGTCACTGTAGTTGACGGAGGTTGGCTGCTTCAGCAAGTACCTTGGAAGATTGGGGATACTTATGATTCAATCTGTGACAGCTATGTTAGTTTCGTTACTCGACGCTGTACCTCCCCTACTGTTGTCTTCGATGGATACAGCGCTGGTCCAACCACGAAAGATGCTACGCAAAACCGACGGTGTAAGGGAAGCCAGCATCAAGTGATCGATTTCAGTTTAGGGATGAAGCTCCAGAAAAAGAAGGAAGAGTTTTTGAGCAACTCTCAGAACAAACAGCGAATTATAAGCTACATCGGGGAAAAACTCAGAGCCAAAGGATTTGAAGTCGTCCATGCGAAGGACGATGCTGACTATCTAATCGTGAAGACTGCCGTAACGAAAGTAGAAAACTCTGAAACAATAGTTCTTGGCAACGACACTGACCTTCTGATTCTACTCTTGTATCACCTCCCGCCTAATGCAAAAACACTTTACTTCGAATCGTCAACGAACGCAAAAGAAGCGATAACACGGTTCTGGTGCCTCAACGAAGTGCAAAAAAAAAAATGGGAGAAGTATCCAGGCTGCTTCTGGTAGGGCACGCACTCTTGGGATGTGACACGACCTCACAAGTTTTCGGACTTGGAAAGCAAGCTGTGCTACCTCTTTTGAAGAAGAGCGAAGTGTTCAGAAAAAAATGCAAAGTGTTTCTGGATGAATCATCGTCCAAAGATGAAATTGTGAAAGCGGGTGAATATCTTCTCCTCAGCTTGTATAAAGCACGACCAAACGAAGATCTCACTAAGCTGCGACATCGAATTTTCTTGGAAAAAGTTTCTTCGTCTAATACTACGGCGTTTGTTAAGCCTGAAAGGCTTCCGCAAACCGAAGCTGCAGCTTCATTCCACTCCCAGCGAGTGCGCCTCCAGGTATCCCGTTGGAAAGGGGAACCAGCTGACCTCGACCCGGCTGACTGGGGTTGGGTCCTCAGAGACCATAAATACTCACCTGTGATGACCCATTTGTTGCCCGCACCTCAGACTCTTTTGAGTGTCGTGAGATGCAACTGTAAGACAGGCTGCGAGAACTCGCGATGCAGCTGCAAGAAAAATGGATTAGCGTGTACGTTCGCGTGCGGAGAATGTCAGGGTATCAACTGTTTGAACAGGGACAACGAAATTGTCGAAGACGAGGAGCTCGACTAGTGGTATCAATGCTGTGTTTTTCAAGTCAAATATACTGCCTTCGAAAGTGCAAATTTTACATATAATAGCCATTTTATATATAACTGCCAAGCGGTTGTTTTCTTTATGTTTAGTAATTCAAATGGTTGTAAGAAATGTCTGTGATTCAAGAAAGTACAAGTTTGATACTTAAGCGAGTTATTTTGTCCATAGGCCTACTTATTAGCCATTAGCAGCTGGCTCAGGAGTCAGGCCTCCCTTCCCCTTTTCCGTTGTTTCCTCCAGTTTTGTTCGGTTTTCATGGTTCTCGTTTTCTTTCCTTCATTTTAGGGGTCAGTTTCGTGATCAGCAGATAGAAAAACCCCAGAAAACACATTTCCACATGCTTTCTACCCCTACCCTGTATATTTCCCTTTCCCCCCCCCATTTCCCCGTTTTATGTTAATTGATTTTTTTATATCATTTTATTTCTCAATTTCGTAATCACCAGATAGGAATACCCCAGAAAATATCTTTCAAACCGCTTTCTACCCCTACCCTGTATTCTTCTCTTTTCTCCCCTCTTTCCCCTGTTCCCCCGTTTTCCGTAGTACTCTTTTTCTATACTGAATTTTAGATGTCAATTTCGTAATCAGCGTATGTGAAAACCCCAGAAAACTCACTTTAAACTATTTTCTGGGCATGTTCGGCATTTTTCCCATTTTCCCCCGCATTTCCCCCTTTTCCCCTGTTTTTCGGGTACTCGCCCCACTCGGATTTATGGGGACTTTTAGTATGTTGTACAGAATTTTTTTCTGATCATTTTGGTACCATTTTTGTTTATATTGCAATTTTGTCCGGGTCAAACCCTAAAAGTCCTGGACTAGTATGTTTTGGCACTCAAGTAATTTTTGCAAAATCTTCTCCTCTTTTCTGCCCAGCTTAAAGCCTTTAAGCCCTGTGGTAGCACAGTGGGCTGATGTTCTGCTTGACAATATAAGGCCCGAGGATTAATCCTTGCGGTTGGAAGTTTGGGAGACAGACTTACTATTTGCCATTGCAAAAGAAAGAAAAAGAGCAAAGGTGGGAGATTCAAAACTTTGGTGAATGATAAAGGCTCAGAACCAATAAAAGTTTCATTTTCCTAAATTTAAGTTTTCCACGAGGCCAAAAAGACTTTCAACTAGTATATTCCCAATCACGTGTTTGCCCATTGGGTGAATCCTGTGCCTGAAAAATAAACCAGAGTAAACCATTCTCGTCGGACGTAAAAGAAGGACAGTTTACCCGATCCAGAACTGTCTGCCGTATAACTAATTAAACCATGCAGAAAAAAAACATGGCGAAAATGGCACCGCAAGCCAACCGATCAAGTCTGAAAATTGACTGAAAGATTACCCAGCGCATTCCTATTATATTGAAAAATATAATTATTTAAGCGAGAATGAAAAGTAATTTTAATCATTTTAGAACGCGTTAAACAACTTTAATTAAACAGAAACTTCTAATTTGGTCATATACAAATTATATAGGGGACAACAGAAAAAAAAACAATCAAAACGGAGAGTTTACAAACCTGAGATGGGACTTTCTATCAGAGATATCAGGGGAAAACAGACAAAGTTGCCTGTGAAAATAAAGGGAAGACTGTTCAAATTATATTGTTGTCCAATTTTTCTGCATTATGAAGAAATCATACCGTGGATACCTCAGAGAACAAATTTTTTTTTGAACGTCAGATTTGAATTTTAGAACGACGTTTGGATTGACAGTTAATATTTGTCTTTTTTTCCTTTTTTTTCTTTTGTCTATTTTTTCAATATTATTAATCAAGCTATATCAATAATGTGTATATTACACAGCCCATTTACACAGCATTGGGGGGTATTGCAATAAAATAGATATCATTTTGCTGAAAACCTTGTTTGTTTGGGAAATATGTTGGACGATTATGTTATGTCAGAAACACTGTTCATAGTGCCGTGTAGAAGTCAACGGAATAAAGCGTAACAAACCTTAATTGCTATATACGTTTCCACAAATTTTTAATTTTGTTTGGGGTTTTAGAAGAATCGTACTGTAAATCCTTCTGAAGTCGGACTAGATAATACTTGGAAAATGCCAACTAATATTGGATGTCAATCCCAAAGAATTTTATAAAAAAAAAACAAGGCTTATACTAGTCTTTAAAAAATAGCAAGCAGATTATTTAGTTTCAGATGTTCTGAATGTTACATCTGCTAAAAATTAGTATTTTAAATCTACCAGTAAGTACTTCTACTCTTCGACAAACCTGAGACTAGAAATGTTCCAATATAGGCCTACTGAAATCATCTCTGAAACTTAAAAGACATCCTAAGAAATGCTCAAAATGAGCGTTAACCCAGAAAAAAAAGTTATTAATTTGAAAGCTGGGCTAAAATACGCCCATGTTGAATAAATTTGGGCGTTTTCATTTGGAAACGCTACGCCTTTCTAGCCCTTAAAGCCTGTCTACATTGCGGTTAATCCAGGCGAAGTTGCCCGTCCTTTTGACTTTTTCATAAAGCTTGTATCTCCATTGGTGCTTTTAAGACCTAAAATGGATGTTAGCCACATTTTAAGAAGCTTTTTTCAGGATAAGTAAAATCCATTAAAGGGAAAGATGTTTCCACTCGGCCACACTTTCCTGAAAAAAGCCGTGATGAAGACTAGGTGAAATCCACTAGTGTTGCTGAACTCCGCTAGGGTGAATGTAAAAGCCCAGCAAAATCAGTTTTCTATATATTACCACTGCAAAAGCTATGCTTTAATTTATTTAGTCTCAGTTCTGGAACGATAAGACTTTATTTGTGAAAAGTTTATCAGAAAGGGAAGTCAAATTCATTCGTTTTAGTATCAAACAGTTCGTGGTAACGAACTGTAGTAAGGAGCGACCCGGCTCAATAGTAAACGAAACTCTAAAAAACGGACTTTTGATGCTAAAATATACCTCAAAAGAATCAGATTTTCATGCTGTTTTAAATATATAAGTTTCATCAAATTTAGTCTTTGTCATCAAAAGTTACGAGCCTGAAAAAATTTGCCTTATTTTAGAAAATAGGGGAAAACACCCCCTAAAAGTCACAGAATCTTAACGAAAATCACACCATCGCATTCGGCGTATCAGAGAACCCTATAGCAAAGTTTTCAAGCTCCTATCTACAAAAATGTGGAATTTCGTATTTTTTGCCAGAAGACAAATCACGGGTGCGTGTTTATTTGTTTGTTTGTTTTTTTTTTTTTTTTTTCTTTTCCCCAGGGGTCATCGTATCGACCAAGTGGTCCTATAATGTCGCAAGAGGGCTCATTCTAACGGAAATAAAAAGTTCTAGTGCCCTTTTTAAGTGACCAAAAAAATTGGTGGGCACCTAGGCCCCCTCCCACGCTCATTTTTTCTCCAAAGTCAACAGATCAAAATTTTGTGGTAGCCATTTTGTTCCGCATAGTCAAAAACCATAATAACTATGTCTTGGGGAATGACTTACTCCCCCACAGTCCCTGGGGGAGGGGCTGCAAGTTAAGCACTTCGACCAGTGTTTATATATAATAATGGTTATTGGGAAGTGTACAGTCGTTTTCAGGGGATTTTTTTTTTTTGGTTTTGGGGATGGGGTTGAGGGGAGAGGGCTTTGTGGGAGGATCTTTCCTTGGAGAAATATGTCATGGGGGAACAAAAATTCAATGAAAAGGGCGCAGGATTTTCTAAAATTACCATAAAAGAAAACAATGAAAAAATAAACATGGAAAAGTTTTTTCAATTGAAAGTAGAGTAGCATTGAAACTTAAAACGAACAGAGATTATTACGCATACGAGGGGTTCTAAAAATACTTTAGCATAAAGAGCGAGGTATTTAGGAGGAGATAAATACCTCACTCTTTATGCTATAGTATTTTTAGTAATTTCAACTATTTATTCTACGGCCTTTCTGGTTCAGGGGTCATTCTTAAAGAATTGGGACAAAACTTACGATTTAATGTAAAGAATGAGGTATTAACGAGGGTACAAACCCCCTCATATACATAATAAAAATTAAAGAATATAAAAGTATGTTACGGAAGTTAATTCTTAAGTTAAGTATATTTTTTACTAATAAAAAATTCGTTAAAATTAAAATTTATAGTTGCCTTTTTATGTAACCGAAAAATTGCTTGGCAACTAGGCCTCCTTCTCCATCCCTTATTTCTCAAAATCGTCTGATCAAAACTAAGAGAAAGCCATTTAGCCAAAAAAGGAATTAATATGCAAATTTCATTTTAATAATTTATGTGTGGAGAGCCAAAATCAAACATGCATTAATTCAAAAACGTTCAGAAATTACATAAAAAAACTAGTTTTTTTAACTGAAAGTAAGGAGCGACATTAAAACTTAAAAAAACAGAAATTACTCCGTATATGAAATGGGTTGTCCCCTCCGCAATCCCTCGCTCTTTACGCTAAAGTTTGACTCTTTGCCACAATTCTACTTTTTAAAACAATTAAAAGCTTTAGCGTAAAGAGCGAGGGATTGCAGAGGGGACAACCCATTTCATATACGGAGTAATTTCTGTTCGTTTTAAGTTTTAATGTCGCTCCTTACTTTCAGCTAAAAAAATTAGTTTTTTTTTATTTAATCTCAATCCTGGAACGATAAGATTTTATTTGTGAAACGTTTATCAGAAAGGGAAGTCAAATTCATTCATTTTAGTATTTGTACAGGCTTTAATGATTCTACCTTTTGAAGCCTGATTGGATGGTCTGTTATAATTTTTTTTATCGATCAAAACCGAAGAGTGTTTAAGGACGGGTTTTAAAAGGGACGACGAACATTTATTGAGACAATGTTTTCTTGTCTCTCTGTTATGGGTCTTTACTTCGCTGATTAATTTCCAGGTTACCGATTCTGAATATATTTTCCAGAAAATTAAAAGCATAGAGATTACCTAATCTAGTGACAAGAATCTGTAACATTTTAGGTGGAAAGTAACAATTAGCAAACTCTTACAGGTGATTAGTTGTCATCAAGAATTTGTGGTTTGGCAAGTAAGAAGGGAGGAAGAATTGGTTGAAGTTTTCAAATGAAGGTATTGGGGCAAATTTTCCTATGCAAAATACCTTGTACCTTGACAGAGGATTAGATAAAAAGAATGAGTCAGAGGCGATTTTGAATAAACTGGTAAATTTACGAAATTAGGTTATTTTGACCGAGGAAAATTTTATAGGCGGAGAAGATTTTTCTGAGAGGGAACCGTCTGAAGAGGAAATTAGCTGACATAGTAAATACCTGAACAGCTAAAAGAAACTTTCGTTAAAAACCTAATTCGAAAGCTGATGTTTCTTTGAGTTTACCTTCCTCATTGAAAAATGAGATATGATTGAAAACTGGACTGGAAAGGGGTGGGGACAGGAGTCAACTGAAATCTAAATACATTTACGACTAAAATAAATGCAAGTTTTTTGGAAATTTTCAAGAAAACCCTATAAATTCAGAAATTCATTCAGGATAGACAGTTGATACTTAAATCAGTAGAATATTTAAACAATAATGCTGAAATACATTTTCTTAGAAACAAAGCCGTATCCAGAGGCGATTTAACTCCCCTGAAAATTTTGTCAGACTGATAAAAGCACAAAAAATGTATATAAGTAAATTTTTGATTTATTTTCTTTGTACCTCCCCCCCCCAAAAAAAAAAAAAAATATTGCCTTGCTTAGAAGTCATGCAAGCAATTTTATTTGCCGCTCGATTTGTTAGGAAATGGCTAGCATTGCCATTGCCATGACTCGTTTAGAAATGGCTAACAGATTGTCATATTGTGCAGTCTTCTTATGTCCACAATTTAGGGCAATAAAGCTTCTACACATAATTTGTACCTAACCCCTATACTACCATTGCTACAACATAAGGTACAAAATTCATATACAAGAAGTCGTCAAACCGCAAACAAATAATTTTTTTTCACTTGCCTGCCAAGTTTACACCAGTATTTCTTTTTTACGCCAGTTTACAAAATATAGACAAATAAATCATTTTTAGAATATTTTTTGGGAATAAATTTTTAATACTTTTCATCGCCCCAAGACCTCTGCTTAATTTTTCAGCTATCGCACTTGAAGGGTTTTTCCAAGACAGGTTTTCATCAATTACAAGCCCAAAATACTTCATTTTTACTGCTCTTTTTATCATATTTTCTCGAACCGTGATTTGAGCATATCTAACACTTAACGAAAGTTTAGAAAATATCATAAAAAAAGTTTTAGAAAAGTTGAGGGTCAACAATTTTTTTTGAGAATAAGTTAGAAATTCAGAGATTGCATTATGATTATAATTATTAATTATGATTAATTAATATATTAATTCTAATTTTATTATACAAAACATCAACCGAAGGCGCAGCTAGAAAGAAAACTTAAAACGAACAGAAATTATTACGGATTATTAGGGGATTTCCCCCTCCTCAACATCGCGGTCTTTACATTAAGGTGGAATTGTGTCCCAGTTCCTTAATAACGACTCATGAAACACAAGGATCGCTTAATTAGAACAATAAAAGGATTTTTAAAGTACTAAAAAACTTTAGGGTGAAGAGCGAGGTATTGAGGAGGGAGTAACCCCCTTCTTGAACGAAGTAACTTCTGTTTGTTGTAAGTTTTAATGTTGCTCCTTCATTTCTTTGGAGAAAACTTTAGTTGAAAACGATAGATAAAAGTTCAGATAGGGATAAATCCTTTTAATAGATTTTCAATAGATGTAAGTATTTCTGCTGATGACAGTTACTGTACATTTAAAAGAAATATCCAGTATTTTGTGTGAATTATCACTGTCTATTAAAAGGATTTATTTCTATTTGAGCTTTCATCTATCGTCATGGAAAGGCAATGTGGTCTTTGAAATTATCTACTAGTTTGTTTTATTTATTTTTTAATTTAGTTCGTATAATAGCCATTATTTCTCCGTCTTGAGTATTAATACCATTCAAATTCTTTTATAAAAACGGCTCTCGTATTTCCGTATTTCTCGGTAATCTTGCGTCGACTTTTTCTGGTAGTTTTGCGTCAAGATAAATTTTTGTAGTTTTGGCAGCATTTTATTCTGCTAGAATTCTTTGTCACGATTGATTTTCTCAATAAATGGATCGCCTTTCCCGAAGAAAAAAATTAACAAAATAGCCAGAATCTAACACTCTAATTATAATACTATTTATAACACTAATTATTACACTCTAATTGCATTTGTATTTGGTAAAAATAATTTATGTGACCTTTTAAGCTATATTGTGCCATTACTTTTGTTTTCAAGACAAATATTTTTTTTATTATAGCCTCCATTCATCTATAGCCTATTTAAATTTTTGGCACTGAAAGGATGTTTTACTTCCAAAACCACCGTATCACCAGAAAAAAGTGGCTGTTCCATAAGGACTGGATGCAAAATATCCGTATTTAATATTAATAAAAGTCCTGAAGAATGCACTTTACAACAGGGGTGAATCTTTAGCATTTTTATTGGGAGACAAGAGAGGTCCATATCTGGATAGTCAAAGGGCATGGGATATATAATAATTATTTTTTCCACATTATTGGGGGGACAACTGCCCCCTTGCCCCTCCCCCACCAAACTTTGTTCCTGCTTTGAAGTCCAACTTTTTCTCAAAAGCAGACATAGTGATTTGTTCCTACATTTGCACATGTTCCATTGCCTTAGTCTGGCAGTTTTGGAATAAAGCAGGTGGCGTAGTTATCTTATTTTTTTCTGTATTCTAGCCATCTGCTGTCAATACAAATTCCCTGAAGTTGCGTTGATTCTTCAATATGGTTAATTTCAAAGTTAGTACATTGTTCACGGTTTAAAAATCCCTTTTTGCGTCTTCAAGAGAACCAGGGTCTAAGGTGTTTGGGTCGTAGTTTTTGTCGGGTTTCGAAACTTGCTTCGTAGATTGTTTTGCAAATAGAATTTTTTTTAGCTTTCTACGTCTGCTTGCAACAAATGTCTTGGAATAGATCCTAAACTTCTGCAACATATATGCAAACGGGCATAATGTCCGTTAGAGTATTTTATGCCCGCAGTGGTAACACGCAATGTGTATAAGGCTCTTTTTGCCACCATTATATTTTGCCCCCGATAAGCTTAGCAACTATGCTCATAAAATACCCTGCAGGGTTGCTAGTACCGTTTTCGATGAGAGATAGAGCTCTTCTAGTTAAAGTTTCAAAGGCTGAATACACTTGAATAAGCAAAATATTGTTTGGGGCACCTTCTTCGCTGAATTCAACAATTGTTCCTGCTATTCTGCAGTATTCTAGGCATTGTCTATGATCACCACGATAGAAATGAAATATTATCCCTTTCAACTCATTTATAAGGTCTTTGACACCTTTCCCTTCTTTGGTTGTCCTTGCGATTGCGTCGCACATTTTCTTTATTTTTAAGCAACTAAGGAGTCTCCTGTATTCGGGGTTTTCTTTTTGCTTCATATAAAGTCTCTTTTTTAAGCACTTGCATCCATGGTTGGCACAATCAATTTTTTCTATGTATCTACCGTACGGCACTTTGGCTGTTAGCTCTGCATGGCTGCCAGATTTAACATCAGCGATGTATCTAATACCTTTTAGAAAGTGGATAGTTGGAGTGATTCGAAATGCCCCTCGAATAAAATATCAGATACCATACCTGTGCTTGGCCCTGCCAGTTCATAAAACACGTATGGTCGAGAAGCAAAGCGTTTTCGTTCCTGTGATGCTTCACACAAGTGCAGCAGTATCTCTTTTCTAATTCCAGTATGTAGAAGCTTTTATGAATAAAAACCAATGACGATTCCACAACCAGACAACGCAGAATACATATTGCCATAGCTTCTAGTTTGCCAACCACCATCAACCATAACACAAGTTTCCACTGACCCATACATGTTCTGCGATATTTGCGATAAGTTGTATTTCTTAAATAATGACGAAGACCACACTGCCTTTCCATAATACAACAACAAAAGAGAGAATAATGAGGACTTTTTTCCCAAGACAGTGAACCAACAAAACCTATTTGAATATTTCGGCCCTATATCTAAGGGCCGTCTTCAGCAAAGGAAAAAATAAAAAAACAATAAAACACTTACAATAAAAGTTCTCAGTTAAAAAATCCATTTTTTATTTTAAAATAGCCTTGGCATCATTACTTCTTAACGAAAAGTTCAGCCAAGACTGTCTGATAAAAGCTAACATTTTACAAGATAAAAAGGTTCATTCATTTCATTAACTGTATTTATTAAAAATTGGATTGATTTCTTATTGCGATATTTGCCTTCTCTGCAGCTAATCTGATAGTTCTTTTGATATTGGGCTTGTTTTTGTTCATTCCTATTTTTGTTTTATTTTGAATTAGATTATTTTCTATAATTAATTTTGTGTACATAGGGTTGAGTGTGTATTCACCCAAGTCTCTATTTAGGGATTTATTATTATTTAAGTTTCGTTTGATTTCGATTGCCTCACGGACAGTTTGTTTGATTCCTAGGTCATTGCTAATTAGAATTGTTTCGTCAAATAGAACATAATGGTTTGGATTTTCAAAAATATGACTACTTAAAGCTGAATCGAAAGATATAGAGTTATTTTTAGATTTTAACGCTTTTTCAATACTTTCTTTGTGTTGCTGTAATCTTGTTCCTAAATTTTGGTGGGTTCGACCAATGTAATAATTTCCACAACTACATGGTATTTGATACACCCCTCGTAGACGAGTAATTGGGGTTTTATCCTTACCAGAATTGACAAGATTCATTATACTTAAATTGCTTGTGAATACAACACGTAAATTGTTTTTTAAACAAACTTTTTTCATTTTTGAAGTAATTTTCGGAATATAAGGCAGGTAAATCGTGCTTGTGGGTTTATTAGAATAATTTACTGGTGTGGGATTTAAGGCTTTAGAAGAATGCATCTTTAATCTTTGAGCAATAACAGTATTTATGAGAGAAATTGGGTACCCGTTGCCAAAAAGTATGTCTGTAATAAAATTTAATTCTTTTTTAACATACGGCTCTGAACAGATATTAAGTACTCTATCCACAAGAGATATTACCACACCTCTTTTAACCTGTGGAGGATGGTTAGATTTGAAGTGAAGGTATCTATTATTATGCGTAGGTTTTCTGTAAACCGTAAAATCAAGTTTATTCACACTGCGTATTATCAATACATCTAAAAAAGGTATTTTTCCATCTCTTTCGGTCTCTAGAGTGAATTGCAGGTTTCTATCGTAAGTATTTAAATGTTCTAGAAAACCTTTAAGTTCACTTTCGCCATAATTCCAAACTGAAATTATGTCGTCCATGAAACGTCCCCAAAACACATGATTAAGAAAATACGAATCTAGGGCCCAATTTTCAAGATTTTCGACGAAAATATTTGCGAGTAGGCCTGATAGAGGTGCTCCCATAGGAAGGCCCCTTACCTGGTTGTAATATGAATCTCGAAACTGGAAGTGCATGGAATATTTGTTACATAATTTAACCAAATGCATGAGAACATCGATGTCTAGACCTATTGCTGACTCTTCGATTAGATGGTAATTGTTTTCCAGTTTATTTTGTAATAATTGTTCAGATTTTGAAACATCAATACTAGTATACATAGAAACTATGTCAAAGCTGCTTAATATGGAATTTTCAGAAATGTCTATTTGTTTCAATTTTTCTACAAGATCAACTGAATTTTTTATATAAGATTTTTGGGAGTGAAGCAATGGTTTAAATGCAGTGCATAACCATTTTCCAATGTTTGAGGCAGGTGATTTTGTGCTAGCTACAATGGGTCTTAGAGGAATGCCTTGTTTGTGCAATTTTGGTAATCCATAAAACTTTGAGCAAAAAACACCACGAGGGAGGAATTTATTGTACAACTGTGGAGTGATTCTGCCATTTTCTTTCAAAGTTTTTAATTCATTTATTACTTTTTGAGCAAATTGATCAGTCTGGTCATGGGTTGATTTAACATAAGTGGTTGTATCATTTAAATGTGACTGAATTTTACCATCATAATCAGTTTTATTCATAATTACTATGGAGTTGCTTTTATCGGCTTTAGTGATTATTATTGAGGAATCTTTACGGAGTTTATTCAAAACTTTTGTGTCATATGATTTTTCCATTGCATTATTGGGAGAATTAGGAAGTTTTAATGAGGTGTTGTAAAGAGTGTTAATTAAACAAGATCTAACTGTATCCGGGTTTGAAACAAGAGCACTACATTTGTGGAGAGAGGATTCTAAAGATGCTATCAAGTCTGCAACTGGAACTTGTTTCGGTAAAAACGAAAATTTTGGCCCTTGTTCTAGGACTTTTTCTTCAACATAGCTAAGCTTTTTAGATGAAATATTTACAATCGCAGGTCCAGGACTTATCTTAGGATTGTAAACTGGGTTGACCACTTGAGACTCATATTTCAACCTTGTAAACTTATTAGTGAGTCTCTCTTGTGACACACGGAAATAATGGTGGAATGAATTCCTTTCCATCCTAAGAATTTGCAAAAAATCATCAGTGGACAAGCTCTGTGATAGAAAATTTTCGAGTGATTTTCGTTCTGAGGAAATTCTATGTCTTCTGTGTTTTTTGTCCTTAATAATATGATTCAACGTTTTTAGCTGTAGTTTATGTGTGAACTGTGACTCTCGTAAAGTATTTAAGTGAAATTTATGCCTTAAGGATTTAGGAATAATTTTATTCCTTTTGCAGGATTCCAGAAACGTTTGTTGATTAATAATGTTCGCGTGTTTTTTCCCTAAACTAATAAAATGAAAAATATCTTTGGTCAAATGCTCCCCATAAGCGTGACGCAAATAATGACGAAGACTTTTGCGTCACGCTTATGGGGAGCATTTGACCAAAGATATTTTTCATTTTATTAGTTTAGGGAAAAAACACGCGAACATTATTAATCAACAAACGTTTCTGGAATCCTGCAAAAGGAATAAAATTATTCCTAAATCCTTAAGGCATAAATTTCACTTAAATACTTTACGAGAGTCACAGTTCACACATAAACTACAGCTAAAAACGTTGAATCATATTATTAAGGACAAAAAACACAGAAGACATAGAATTTCCTCAGAACGAAAATCACTCGAAAATTTTCTATCACAGAGCTTGTCCACTGATGATTTTTTGCAAATTCTTAGGATGGAAAGGAATTCATTCCACCATTATTTCCGTGTGTCACAAGAGAGACTCACTAATAAGTTTACAAGGTTGAAATATGAGTCTCAAGTGGTCAACCCAGTTTACAATCCTAAGATAAGTCCTGGACCTGCGATTGTAAATATTTCATCTAAAAAGCTTAGCTATGTTGAAGAAAAAGTCCTAGAACAAGGGCCAAAATTTTCGTTTTTACCGAAACAAGTTCCAGTTGCAGACTTGATAGCATCTTTAGAATCCTCTCTCCACAAATGTAGTGCTCTTGTTTCAAACCCGGATACAGTTAGATCTTGTTTAATTAACACTCTTTACAACACCTCATTAAAACTTCCTAATTCTCCCAATAATGCAATGGAAAAATCATATGACACAAAAGTTTTGAATAAACTCCGTAAAGATTCCTCAATAATAATCACTAAAGCCGATAAAAGCAACTCCATAGTAATTATGAATAAAACTGATTATGATGGTAAAATTCAGTCACATTTAAATGATACAACCACTTATGTTAAATCAACCCATGACCAGACTGATCAATTTGCTCAAAAAGTAATAAATGAATTAAAAACTTTGAAAGAAAATGGCAGAATCACTCCACAGTTGTACAATAAATTCCTCCCTCGTGGTGTTTTTTGCTCAAAGTTTTATGGATTACCAAAATTGCACAAACAAGGCATTCCTCTAAGACCCATTGTAGCTAGCACAAAATCACCTGCCTCAAACATTGGAAAATGGTTATGCACTGCATTTAAACCATTGCTTCACTCCCAAAAATCTTATATAAAAAATTCAGTTGATCTTGTAGAAAAATTGAAACAAATAGACATTTCTGAAAATTCCATATTAAGCAGCTTTGACATAGTTTCTATGTATACTAGTATTGATGTTTCAAAATCTGAACAATTATTACAAAATAAACTGGAAAACAATTACCATCTAATCGAAGAGTCAGCAATAGGTCTAGACATCGATGTTCTCATGCATTTGGTTAAATTATGTAACAAATATTCCATGCACTTCCAGTTTCGAGATTCATATTACAACCAGGTAAGGGGCCTTCCTATGGGAGCACCTCTATCAGGCCTACTCGCAAATATTTTCGTCGAAAATCTTGAAAATTGGGCCCTAGATTCGTATTTTCTTAATCATGTGTTTTGGGGACGTTTCATGGACGACATAATTTCAGTTTGGAATTATGGCGAAAGTGAACTTAAAGGTTTTCTAGAACATTTAAATACTTACGATAGAAACCTGCAATTCACTCTAGAGACCGAAAGAGATGGAAAAATACCTTTTTTAGATGTATTGATAATACGCAGTGTGAATAAACTTGATTTTACGGTTTACAGAAAACCTACGCATAATAATAGATACCTTCACTTCAAATCTAACCATCCTCCACAGGTTAAAAGAGGTGTGGTAATATCTCTTGTGGATAGAGTACTTAATATCTGTTCAGAGCCGTATGTTAAAAAAGAATTAAATTTTATTACAGACATACTTTTTGGCAACGGGTACCCAATTTCTCTCATAAATACTGTTATTGCTCAAAGATTAAAGATGCATTCTTCTAAAGCCTTAAATCCCACACCAGTAAATTATTCTAATAAACCCACAAGCACGATTTACCTGCCTTATATTCCGAAAATTACTTCAAAAATGAAAAAAGTTTGTTTAAAAAACAATTTACGTGTTGTATTCACAAGCAATTTAAGTATAATGAATCTTGTCAATTCTGGTAAGGATAAAACCCCAATTACTCGTCTACGAGGGGTGTATCAAATACCATGTAGTTGTGGAAATTATTACATTGGTCGAACCCACCAAAATTTAGGAACAAGATTACAGCAACACAAAGAAAGTATTGAAAAAGCGTTAAAATCTAAAAATAACTCTATATCTTTCGATTCAGCTTTAAGTAGTCATATTTTTGAAAATCCAAACCATTATGTTCTATTTGACGAAACAATTCTAATTAGCAATGACCTAGGAATCAAACAAACTGTCCGTGAGGCAATCGAAATCAAACGAAACTTAAATAATAATAAATCCCTAAATAGAGACTTGGGTGAATACACACTCAACCCTATGTACACAAAATTAATTATAGAAAATAATCTAATTCAAAATAAAACAAAAATAGGAATGAACAAAAACAAGCCCAATATCAAAAGAACTATCAGATTAGCTGCAGAGAAGGCAAATATCGCAATAAGAAATCAATCCAATTTTTAATAAATACAGTTAATGAAATGAATGAACCTTTTTATCTTGTAAAATGTTAGCTTTTATCAGACAGTCTTGGCTGAACTTTTCGTTAAGAAGTAATGATGCCAAGGCTATTTTAAAATAAAAAATGGATTTTTAACTGAGAACTTTTATTGTAAGTGTTTTATTGTTTTTTTATTTTTTCCTTTGCTGAAGACGACCCTTAGATATAGGGCCGAAATATTCAAATAGGTTTTGTTGGTTCACTGTCTTGGGAAAAAAGTCCTCATTATTCTCTCTTTTGTTGTTGTTGTATTTCTTGGCACCAAAAAGAAAACATTGGCTAACAATTTGACATTGGGGGGGGGTATTCATGGGATGAAATTCGATTTGTCACAACAGTAAAAAATAAAATGGGACTGAGTATTTCTCCCCCTGGAAAATACCCCTCCTTCAAAAAGCACCCCCAGGAAAATATAACCTTCCGTGGAAAATACCCCCCACTGCTGGCTGGTTTCCAGTAAATTTTGACTTCTAAAAAAGGACTAGAAATCTCTTTAAACCTTTAAAATGGGATTCTCTGTTAATTTTTTAGTTACGGAAGGAGGAAAATGCCTCAAAAGGATGATTTTAATGTTAAAACGTCTCAAGTCGCATTGAACCTTCATATAATTAAATAAATAAAACAAGTTTTTCAACTGAAAGTAAGGAGTGGCATTAAAACTTAAAACGGACATAAATTACTCCGTATATGAAAGGGGTTGTCCCCTCCTTAACGTCTCGCTCTTTGCGTTAAAGTGTTTTTTTTTGTTTTAAAAAGTAGAACTGTGACAAAGAGTCAAACTTTAGCGTAAAGAGTGGGACGTTAAGGAG
The DNA here is from genome assembly GCF_032884065.1 of Artemia franciscana. NCBI lineage: Eukaryota > Metazoa > Arthropoda > Branchiopoda > Anostraca > Artemiidae > Artemia > Artemia franciscana. The sequence goes on from NC_088883.1 coordinate 8,085,720, forward strand.
GGGACAGACCCTTTCATATAGGGAGTAATTTCACTTCGTTTTAAGTTATAATGTCACTCCTTTTTGTCGCTACTTTCAGTTGAAAAACTTTTTTTTTTTTATTTAATAATAATATTACAAATCAAATGCTAGGAGCCCAAGAAGATCTGTCTGGTTTGGAAAAAACGGGGTAACACCCATAAAAATGGCAAGTGATTTTAATGAAAACCACTCCATTAGGTTAATCATACAAGAGAACTCTACTGTCGAGGTTTCAAGCTACTACCTACTAAAATGATGGCTTAAAAAAGATTCCAGAAGAAAAATCATAGATGCATGTTCATTTGTTTGTTTGCTTTTCCCTCGGTGATCGCATCGAACTGATAGCCTTAGAAAACCGGGAAATGGAAATGGAAAAAAAACAATAAATACGAAATTATGTTATAAAATTTATCGTTTTGTAAAGTGATTTGTATAGTTCTTTGGTTGAAATTTTATTGTTCGAGCCGAAATATAACTTTCGAACGGATATCAGCAAGAAATTTTGGCAACTAAATGAATTTTAGTAACACTTGATTTTGCCCCCCCTCCCCGAAAAATCTTCATCAAGAAATGTATAAATGAATTTTTCTTTAATGAAAATATGGTTTTTCTAATGATACAGTAATTTTTTCATGGAATTCTCCCGGCACTGGTTAGCGCTGGCCGGTGCTAAGGAGTGTGGAACGCCACGTTTCTGATATGCATTCGACTAACGTCCAGAAGATCATAATCTGTAGAATAATTGTACTGAGCACATTAGGAATGCAGATCTGCTATACTTTACCCTTCCCGCTAATGTGCAAAAATATAGCCCAAATTTGTTTCTAAAGTGTCATACTTTTGTCATACTTAGGTATATTTCATTAGGATTGAGCAGCAGAGAAACAGGTTCTACTTAGATGAGAATATTAGGTCAGGGCTATATCATACAAGTTCCAAATTTTTTCTTTTTTCTCAGTAAAAATACTGAAAGACAGGCAGTTTCAAATCCAGGACGGGAAAAAGCCCCAAATTAGCACTCTAGCACAGGTTCTAAATTTTCTGTTGTTTGTTTGTTGTTGGTTTTTTTTGGGGGGGGGGGTTAATGTAACCATCTA
>NC_088883.1:8086937-8168055 GCF_032884065.1 Artemia franciscana
ATAACATTGAAGTTAATAATATTATAATTAAAGTTATTCAAAATTCAAAAATTTCGACATTCAACAATAAAACAAAACCAAAGTGTAAGGAATGCAAAACAAAATGTTTCCCAAAATACCTTTTAAATCAACAGGGAAATATCTACTTTTATTATCCAAGCATTGCGTTTTTTTTCTAACAGGCTTAAATAGCTTGACGTATTTTTTTTTTAATTTTGAAAAGAAAATATAAAAAATAACAAACCAATGTCTTCAAACTTTCCATTTAAACATTATTGGAAATAAATATTGCTAGAAATCGGTTGCTAATTGTAATTTCTAGGTATAAGAAAAATAGCATTGGATAAAATTTGATGATTAGCTAATGAAGAGTATAGCACAGCTTCAAGTTAACCTGCTTTGCCTAATTCTTGGCTATGACCATTAGAATTTCTTCGACCACATTAATAGAAGGAGTGCAATATAGACACAGACTTTAATTATAATATCATTTTTTAATTGCCTTTTTTTAATGTAGCATAAACACCACAAACAAATAAACTATTTCCCAAAAGTGAATTAATAAGTCAGAGTCAAATTCTATGATTCTGATATGAGTCTATTTAAATTTTACAATTGACATAGTGGAAAACACCTGTTCTAGTCTTGTTAGGCATAGATATTTTTTGTCTTATGATGTGATTTGGCAAAAGCTTCTAGGTCAGCCCCAAGTTAAACTAATTCAACAGGTATCTTAAGGAGAGAATAAAATTAATTTTATACTTTGTCACTGGAACTTGCCAACCTTGAACTTGTGACTTGCAAACAGTTGCCCTGACATCGATGTTTCCAAATAATTTGTTACAATAATTATTATAAAAACAACTAAATATATCGAAGGCTGCAAAAAATGCTTTCTACTGGCGAGTGAAAAATACTTTGAACTTTTTAGAATACTTTGAACTTTTTTAGAAATACTTCTGTGGCCATTAGAGCAATCTCCAGGTAGGGGTCTCGACGCACCAGGATAAAAATATTTTTCGCTGACATCACCACAGAACACACCGAATCTCATTCCATTTTTCGACGCAATACCTTAGATTAGATATTTTCTTTCTGAGACCACACTACCTTTCTATGACTAACAAACAAACTTTCAAATGGGGATAAGTCCATTTATTAAACAATGAAAAGAGATAAAAAGTATGGACATTTTGACTATATATATACAGTGATCGTCATCAGTAAATATACATGAGCAGACGATCGCTGTATCTATGGTCGAAATATGCAGGCTTTTGTATCTGTTTTCACTGTCTAACAAAAGGACTCATCCCCATTTGAATATTTATTTTTTAATCTCATTCAAGTAGAAAGGGGCAAGGGGTGTGTGAAATGGGGTGTGAGGTGCTGCAGACAGACTGCACAAAAAGGGAAGAAATTGCTGGGAAGAATGGCGAGATCTAGGGAGCCACCCGGACAAAACGTCAACTCTATATATACCTACTAAAAAATATTTAAAAAAAACCCATTTGGTCAAAACTAAAGGCTATTTTTTCAACAATAGTTACAAAAAGAAAACAGCCCAGTGAAACATTCCAAATACCATTTAAACAATAAAAAATTAAATAAAAATTACAAAGGCACAAAATAACGGTGCAACATAGTAAAGGCACTGAATACCAGTAAATTTATACAAAACAATTTAATTACATGCGCTACTTATGAAATCATTAAAACCATATAATATATATATATATAATTGACCTTTTCTTACAAATAGAAATATATTTGATTTTTTTTTTCTTCCAAACTACCGCCGTAATTTCCTACTTCAACAAAGAATTTTTTTTCAACTTTAATTACTTAAACATTTAATTGGTTTAGAGTCTAATCATTTGGATTGTCTCATGCTTGAGTGATTATCATAGTTTCTCAATAATAGAAATAAAAATAAACAAGAAAACCTACTTTAGATGTGAAGATGAAATCTACTTTATACACTTCCGTGATATTGCGCCTGCATAGTAAGTTGATGCGCATTCAGAGCCATCGTAGAAATCAAGAAAAGTTATTTTTCAGCAGTTTAAAATCACAGTAAAAAAACAAACAGTACTGAGTGGCATTACTCTGTTTTAAGGAACAGATTTAGCTTATAAATTAGCTTACAGATTTAGCTGTTATAACAGATAACAGCGGGTCTTAAGCACATTAAAAAATTTTTATTGAACTTGACAATTTCTAGCAAAACATCTAACAGGCACTGGAAAACACTGTTGCGATATTATAGATATGGTCTGTTGAAGGACAAGCAACACCATTTTAGAAATCGAGAAACATGTCACCGTTAATTTAATTTCATCAACGTCTGTTAATTAAATCAACCGTTAAATAAAAAAAACTGTTACCATATTATAGATGGTCAGTTGAAGCACAGGCAACACCATCTTAGAAATCGAGAAACATGTCACCATTAATTTAATTTCATCAACATCCGTTAATTAAATCAACCGTTAATTAAAAAACTGTTTCGATATTATAGATGGTCAGTTAAAGCACAGGCAACACCATCTTAGAAATCGAGAAACACGTCACCGTTAATTTAATTTCATCAACAGTCCGTTAATAATCAACGGACCGAGTCCGTTGATTTTTGAATTAAAAACAATTAAAATCAAGAGTGTTGGGTCCTGTGATGGCGCATTGGGTTTAACCTCAGCTTGGTAATACAGAACCCAGACATCGAACCTGGGTCCCGAAGATTGAGATGGAACCTAGTTGTAGGTACGACACAACACCCTGCAGGACCAACGCAAGGACCTTAGTAGTCAAGAAACGTCGTTAATCCGATTATATATCTTGTTTTTTTCAAGAGTGCTCAACGGAATTACCTTGTTATATGGAAGAGGCTAGCAACTTGGGATATAAAAAATGCTGAGGTTTATTTTGTAATCTTACCAAGTATGCAAGCACTTAGTTTTTATATACTGAACAACTAAGATTGGCCTTTGGGTTTTCAATTACCCCCCCCCCCGCCTCTACCCTTCCTCTAAGTGGAGAAACAATGCCTTAATTCTTAATCCTATAACCCCCCTTTTTATTCATAGACTTTCAAAGCTATTATTAAGTTTTCATTTCAGAATAGTTAGCTATTTAGTACCCCTTAAAAAGTAAATCCTTCGGAAAGTTATGAGCACGAGGGAGCAGGATTTTTTACAATTTAAAGGGTGAATATCCAGACCATTTTTTCTTATGAGAAGCCCCTCCCATCTCTGTGCAGTTAAGCATTAATGTCTAAATATATTAATTGAGACAAGCAACTAAGAAACTACCGAAGCCCCAGTGGTTCTCCAAAATTCATAAACAAAACAATTCCAAGAAACGAGGCTTACTTTCATATCAAGGGCAGATCAAGCTTTGATGCATTAATATTGCAGTCCATAGAAAATAAAGCTAGATTAAAAGACCCTGCCAGAGATATTTTTTATAGATAAAGATTACATCGTATATGTATTATTTTATTTATATTCACTTATCTAAGATATGTTTAATGATAAGTACCTACCATAAAATATTATATCCTTTTTATTTTGTATCTATATTAATTATACCTTATTTTTGTATTCACTATTGTAATATTTTACTTTATAGTTTAGATTTTATAATAAGTTTATACTTTTTCCCTTAGGTCAGAGTTATGTGGCCAGAATATATATACATGAATATTTGATTATTGCGGCTTGACAAAAAAAAAGACTTAAATTAAAATATATTAAAATATGTGTTATTAAAATAATAGTATTATGGCTTACACTTGTTTTTATGACACTTTTCTTGGTTTGCGAAGTAACTACATAGTTTCTTAGCAAGTGATTATCCACACATTTATAATTCTGTGCATAATCAGTGAGCAAAACCAGTGAGCTTTCAGTGAGTATGCATGCATCAGTGAGCGAAGAAAATCGATCGCTTTCTATCGTTTTCTATAATTAAACAGCTTTTGATATCTACTTTCAATCAAACACGCCATCTGAAGTACGAATAGAGTACTACGGCGATTGGTAGTTTCGTCTTGCAAATTGACTGTTTTGGTCTGAATGTGGCTCAATATAGTACGTTGTTATTCTAGTCTTTTGTAAGAGGTCTTATTTAGACCTCTTTGTTAGTTGAACTTTGTTAATTGAATGTTAGTTGAACAACAAGTTGACTGAAATTACGAAGGGGAATAAGAGGTCCAAAGCCTACTCTCTGCCTCGAATGTTATGCAAGTGAACTTGCAATTATAAACTAGGACAGTTGGGCATTCAAAAAATCAACTGTCTGTGCTTGACTGTCTTGGGTTTGACCGTCTAGGCTTTTTCACAAGCTCAGGTAGTTTTACCGACAAAATGCCCAGATAGTCAGTAATGCAGTCATATATACAGTGGTGCCAGTTAAAGAAAAGGTAGAGCAAATATGATTTTTTTATTAATGCACAGTCAAGCAGTACCAAGTCTTTCTACAGGTTAGTTAGAAATTTGAAAATAAAGAGAATCCTTCTGCCGTGTGTAAGCCAAGTTTTTCTAACTAATCTTAAGAGCTACCTAGACTCAGTGAAATAACTAGAATCACTGAAAGCTCTATAATAGCCTGGTAAATCAAGAAAAGATATCATGAAAACTCATGCAAGTGACGAAACAATACCAAATTTTCACTTAACTATGCATTTATGCAATTCTTGATGCTAAGATTTTCCCAAAAATGTCAATCAATAAACAGTAGCTAGAAGAATATACATAAATGTACCCAAAGCAAAATTAGCAGTGAGGAGAAAATTCATTTGGGATATAGAAAATGACCAGGCGGCAACCCTGGTCATTTGCACTCTAGATAGGTCCAAGTAGACACTGTTGCACTGTAGACAAGTGTTGAGTCACCCTGTAGTGATTCACAAAGTTATAATCTAACTTTCCCACTTAGTATGTCACTATAAACTTGTTCCGTGAGTGGTACGTATTTATCAGCTTTAGAGTCAAACATGAAGAGTTTGTCCTTGATTTTTATGGGGTCAAAACCTTCCTTCTGAAAATCTACCTTCCTCAACTTGTAGGTTCCTATAAAAAAGAAAAAACACTTTACATTTCCATTTTTGATCTAACTGATCCAAAAACATCATCTGAATTGTTATCTATCAGCATGGGATGAATCAATGGAACTATCTATATGAAAAAGATACCTATATGAATATCTGTAAATCCCCAGATGTACAGAATCTTTCTGTGTTGAAATGCTCTACTCTACCTTAATCGATGACCCTATCTCCTTCATTTTAAACTTCTTTGGTTTCTATGACCAAACTACTTAGAATTGACTGCCCGGTCTTGCCAAACGAGTAGATGACAAAGATCTCAAATTCGACGCCTACCTTCCCAGAAATCTTAGAAAAAGATCGTCCTCGACGCCCAGCCCTCTAAGGGCCAAGCGAAAAGCAGGTCGTCCTAAAATGAGAGGATCTTGTAAGGAAAAATTTAAGGGAAATGGGAACTTCTAGGGAAGGTTTAAAGAGGGAGCTTTCAAGGAGGAGCATTCGTAGCTGTACTGACCTCAGGAGGCAGGCTGCTGCAGTGAGTTGTTAGTAGTGGTAGTAATAGTTTATTTTTTGCCGTAGATAGAGAAATTCAGTTTTAAAGAAACTTATGTCATTAAAAAGTATGAATTTCGTTTTTTGATTAAATACAGCAGAATATTCATACAAATCTGTTGACCCAAATCAGTCATAGAAGCTACAGAAATATACATTTTGAATTTACAAAGCTTTAACTTCTACAGAATATCAAATGAAATCTATATTCTTTTTCATTCTAGTTAATCCCTTCTCTAAGAGTCCAGTCACTCCTTCTCTAAGAATCTTTCAAACAAAAATCTTAATTGTAGTCTCCCCTCCTAAAATCTATATCCACCATAGCTTTCGAACGGCTTATAAAAAAAATATTGATAGAGAGAATGTCTACATGGTGCTACATACAATTCTTATTTCACAAAGTAAGCGTTGATAGATTTAACCCCATGTCCCTGGTCAAATTTCTTAATAAAGGCGTTTGGGGTGGCGATAAATAAAGGAACCCCTGGTCCCTACTCAAATCTTCAATTTTGAAAAAAAATAAATATATATAAGCGCAATAATTTTCTCATTGGAAATAAATTTAAGCGAAAAAGAGCCACAAATTCACCTGTCATGTCCATTTCTTTGACACTTCTAACAAAGAGAGGACGGGCATAGGGCGGCAAAGCTTGTTTCAACCCAGCAGCAAGTTCATCCAAGTCCAATGAGTCGTCATTATCAAGAATAGCAGTCATACCAGCACGACCTTCAGAGCCTATAAAACAAAAATAATATTAAAAATGGGCAAATAAAGTTAGAACCGTGTCTTCATTATGGTTTTCGGGCAAAGTTGTCCGTTCGAATTTTTTATTTTTTTCTGGCAGCTCTGGCCCTTATTGGTTCGTTTGATCAATTAAAAAAAGAGTATGAATTCAGAGATTTCTGTGAGAGATAATACCCGGCCGTTTCAGCATACTTGGCTGAAATAACATTTACAACCCTCCTGATTTTACACCTGTCTGATCGATTGCCTACCGTTCTCCAGAAATAATTAGGCCTTCGAAAAATCTAGTTGGGGATTTTTTTGAGCTCTCAGGTTTCTAAAGACAAATCAGGCGCATTTGAAATGGCTTTTTGCCGGAAAGCACTAGGCAACTTCACCTGAAAAAGTTTTAATGAAGACATGGCTATAAATCAGCTCACAGATTGATGTGGAATAGACAATATTTTGTAGGTCGCTGAGGAATCCTTGCCAACGATATTTCAATTTTTTAATCTTAATTTTGCATTTTGATAAGCATGGAGCGGAGACTTGCAGCGATTTAGGGAATTGATGTTAATTTCTTTTAGGGAGTGTTTCTTACCCTTCTTCACCCCCCTCTTTTGATTCAGGTTAAGATAAATTAACGATATCCTAATATTCTTTGATTAACGTTAGTTCTAAGGTTAAGGCTTATTATCCCTTTGAAATGAACAATTTTGTGACGAATTTAAAGCTGCACTCTACACCAAAAGGACAAGATAGTTTTTCTTTGAGGAATATTTTTTAAGTCCACACAAATTCACAAAAGAATACTAGCCATAAAACTTTTTGGTTTGGTTCATGAGCCGATTTATTATTTCATAATTTTAGCATTAACACCTCAAAGTGGGAGGGAGGATAAATCACGACCCGTAAAAACGTAACAAAAATGAATATAAGCAAATTTTTGATGCGTTTCTCCCTCCCCCCTGAAATAATTCTGGATAGACTCTTGTTTGCCATGATAGTCTTTTACCATACCTGGGCCAAAATTGATATTTTGTGGCACAAAATGGCTAGAATCAAGAAATTAATGTGGCTCAATCGGTTTTGCTACTTAAAAGGCACTTTTTTGGTGTAAAGATCCTGTCTATTGTACCGTACTTTGCTAAATTTTCTCATTTCACCCCCCGGACAATACCCCCGTGGAAAATACCCCCCGAGGAAAATAAGGCTTTCAAAATTTGAGAATTTCATTTGAGTTTTGTATTTTAATTTCCGAAGGAGAAAGAAATTTTGGTACTTGTGTATTATGCGCTGCTCACTCAAGTTTACGCTGTTTGTAATACTCAAAAATAAACCGGGTTTTCGTTAGTTTCTTCGTTACTTTAGAAGCAAATTTGGGCTACAGATTTGCACATTAAGGGGGGGGGGACAAAATAAGGCGGGTCTGCATGCAAAATGTGTTTGGTACAATTATTCTGCAAATTATGAAGTAAGAAGTGTTTTCTGACTTCAACTGTCCAAATACTTTACCCCCTCCCTATGTGCAAAATACATAGTCTAAATTATATGTTTTCCAGATATTCTGTCACTTGTCTTTGCCTTGTCTCGCACTAAGCTGAAAGAAGGGGGGTCCGAGAGGAGGGGGAAGTGTGTATTTTCCAGGGGAATATTTCCCGTTATTAATTTTATTAAGATCCGATCAGCTATTCGTAAGATAAACACACCTCAATTTTCACGATTTCCCCTCCCTCCAGTCCCCCCAGATAGTTGAATCAGGAAAACGACTGTTATCAAGTCACTTTGTGCAGGTCCCTGACACGCCTACCAATTTTCATCGTGCAATTTTCAATTTTCAACCAAGTTTCATCCCGATCTATCCACTCTAAGCGTTTTCCGAGATTTCAGTTTCCCCCCTTCAACTCTCCCCAATGTCACCGGATCCGATCGGGATTTAAAATAAGAGCTGTAAGGCACAAGATCTTTCTACGTATCAAATTTTATTAAGTTCTGATCACCCGTTCGTATGTTATAAATACCTCATTTTTTCAAATTTTTCCTAATTAACTGTCCCTCCACCCCCCCCACCAGATGGTTGAATCAGGGAAGCAACTATTTCTAATTTAATCTGGTCCGGTTTCTGATACGCCAGCCAGCTTTCATCGTCCTAGCTTATCCGGAAGTGCCCAAATTAGCAAAACCGGGACCAACCGATTGACCGACAGAAAGTGCGATCGCTATATGACACTTGGCCGACGGGCAAGTGCCACAAAAATCAAACAAATTGACAATGATGATTACAAGAATCCCTCAGATTTTCGTGAAAAATTTCATGATGGAAAAACTTTCGTCGTGATCACGCACAACACCTATTACTGAATGCCACCAAGAAGTTTGCAAGACACACAGAGGAGAAAATTTAGGCCGGGTTGTTTCATACTATCGTCGCCGAAGTACATCACTCTTTCTTGTATTATAATTACGAAGGTCCTGGTGTAAACATACCTTTAAAGTATTCAGGGGTAGGATTAGTACGAATTTTTATATTAATATCGAATCAATTAATACGTAAATTAAACAGTAATAATAAATAAGTAATGTAATACATACAGTATAATACATACAAAACAATACTATAGCTGCGAGAAGAAGAATATTCAGTTGCACATTTTAAATACACGTATCAGCACATTTATTTATACACACACAATTTAAATATACATTCCTCACAGAATCTCTCTTCCCTTAATCTGTTAAAATTCTGACGGCAGAATTTTGCCCTCTCAGGCGTTTCAAACGCGACAGAAAAATGAGGACTACACAACATAAAAGTGCAACAATATAATTAAGGGAAATATAAAAAGCCGTCAATATAAAAGGGAAGAAAGCAAATATATAAAAGGTAACAGTGGATAGGTGACTAACACTTAAGTCCGAGGATAATTTTCGGATGGCAATGCTTGACTTTTCTTATAATTTGGACGCTAAGGGGAGTTATACAATTTGTTGCACAACTTATTTCCTAATTTTTCAGGTTCAAATTCCAATGTCCTACTTCTTGTTCTTTTGATCTTTTGTTTTTGTGATATTGTAAATTATGTAACTTTTCGACTAAATTCACCTGAGAGAGAAAGATGGGTTTACTAATGTAAATAGACAGAACAAAACAAGCCAATAGCCCGAAGCAAAGCTTGTTTGGGCTTACAACCCAAGTACACATACAACCTGTACTAATTTGGCAAATATCTCAAGAGAATATATGACAAATTAAATATTTTATAGGCTCATATTTTAGGGAGTTTGCAATACTCCCATTTTTAATCCTCTCTGGCTCCTCTGCATCTTTTAAAAATTATGCCCGTCTCATCTGTGACTATGTGAGGCATTTCTGAGTCACTTGGAGGCTCAGAAGATAAAGCCTAGCTGAGAGAACAGAGTTCAGAGTTTTATTCACCAATGTATATAAATTAGAAACACAATACCCTTAATCCCCCCGGAAAAACTTCGTGGCTAAAACTCTAATTAAGAGTGTTAGTCTCTTAGTTAATTAACAAATTTTTACATTAAAATTTTAAAGCCAACGCCTATCTCTCTCATCATTTTTAACTTCCCGCTTTTGTTTTGGGTTTTGGAATTTTTGTCTTGATAGGTCAGTCTTGTGACTTTGTGATTTGAAGTGTATTGAAGAACTGTCAGGATTATTCTTGCTTCAAACAAATAGACCATCGCTTGTTGTTTTTTTAAAACATAGCTAGGCAAGAGTAATATTTTCTTGTGATGCTTGAGGCTTATAGGCTAGCCTTCTTCCCAGGGTCAGTTTTAGGTTAGTTTAACTGACTTTTTTGTTTAATGAAAAGCTTAACAATTGCATGTTGATAGGGTGACATTTTAGACAAGCTACTTTTTACAATCGTGGAAAAGGTATAGGGTAGGAATATAAAACTTTCAGTAATCAATCCAGGGCCAAAACCATACACTGAGAAGGTAGTGCCAAGCTACTATGCTAACCCTCTTCTGATTTCTAATTCATAGAAACTGACCAAGCCCACTTGAAAGGTCTATTATTTAGCTTAATTAAGTCCAAAGTAAGTTTCTAGCCAATCTTGCCAAACACTTGAAAGCATCAAGGTTGATCTTCTGTCCAAATATAATCGTTTTTACAGCTCCTCTTTAAACCATTTCGGGCCGCTAGGTGGCGTATCATGAACAAACAAAATGTTTTAGATGCCACATTAATTGCATCATTTCAAAGTTGTATTTCATATCCACCGTGAGTTGCTTCTGATAAACAAAAACCGACACCTCTCAGCTGTGTTCCTATGACAATGTTACAGGCATTGTTAAAAAATATATAACTTTTTAAATATAATGATATTTTCGCCATCTAAATATACCCAACTGTTCAAAATAATTAGGAACATCTGAAAATAAGGTAATAATATAGATTTAATTTAGTTACATAGTTAATATAGATCATAGTTAATATAGTTATATGGTTAATAAGTCAAAATTTAGCGTAAAGAGCGGGGCATTGACGAGGAAGCAGCCCCTTTCATATACGAAGTAATTTCTGTTCGTTTTAAGTTTCAATGTCGCTCCTTACTTTCAGTTAAAAAAAACTTGTTTTTTTATTTAATTTCTGAACGTTTTTGAATCAATGCATGTTTTGATTTTGGCTCTCCGCAGAGAGGAGAGCCAAATTTTTAATTAAAACGAAATTTGCATGTTTTTTTTTGGCTAAATGGCTTTCTCATAATTTTGATCGAATGATTTTGAATAAAAAAGAGCGGGGGAGGAAGCCTAGTTGCCATCCCATTGGTTAATTAAAAAGGCAACTAGAACTTTTAATTTTTTACGAATCTATTAAAAGATTTACGTAACTTATAAATTAGCTTACAAAAGAAATTTTGTATTCTCATGATTTTATTGCATATATGAGGGGGTTCTCCCCCTCGTCAGTACCTCGCTCTTTACACTAAAGCTTAAATTTTTTCCCAATTCATTAAGAATGACCCCTGAATCACAAAAGCCGTAGAATAAATAGTTGAAATTACTAAAAATACTTTAGCGTAAAGAGTGAGGTATTAGGAGGAGGTGAGCCCTTCATATGGGTAATAAATTCTGTTTGTTTTAAGTTTTAATGCTGCTCCTTACTTCCAGCTGAAAAAAACTTTTTCATATTTATTTTTTCATTATTTTTTTTAATGATGCTAGTAAATCCTGCGCTCCCTTCATGGAAATTTTCTTCCCCCATGACAAATTCTCGATGGAAGGTTCCCAAAGCATATCCCCCTCTTCTCAACCCTCCACCCAACCAAAAAAATCCTCCTGAAAACGCCTGTACACTTCCCAATAACCATTACTATGTGTAAGCACTGGTCAAAGTTTGTAACTTGTTGCCCCTCCCACGGGGACTGTGGGGTAGTAAGTCGTCCCCAAAAACTTTCGACTACGTTGAATAAAATGACTATCTCAGAATGTTGATCCGTTGACTTTGGGAAAATAATTAGCGTGGGAGGGGGCCTAGGTGCCCTCCATTTTTTTGGTCACTTAAAAAGGGCACTAGAACTTTTCATTTCCGTTAGAATGAGCCCTCTCGCAACGTTCTAGGACATCTGGGTCGATACGATCACCCCTGGGAAAAAAAAACAAACAAACAAATAAACCCACATCCGTGATCTGCCTTCTGGCAAAAAATACAAAATTCCACATTTTTGTAGATGGGAGCTTGAAACTTCTACAGTAGGGTTCTCTGATACGCTGAATCTGATGGTGTGATTTTCTTTAAGATTCTATGATTTTAGGGGATGTTTCCCCCTATTTTCTAAAAAACGCAAATTTTCTCAGGCTCATAACTTTTGATGGCTATAACTAAACTTGATGAAACTTATATATTTAAAATCAGCATTAAAATGCGATTCTTTTGATGTAGCTATTGGTATCAAAATTCCATTTTTTAGAGTTTTGGTTACTATTGAGCCGGGTCGCTTCTTACTACAGTTCGTTACCACGAACTGTTTGATATAAATTTACTACAGAGTTATAATACAGTTGTTCTGGAGAAATATCGTTCTGGTAAAATTTCCTAAGAAAAACTTGAATAACTTATCTATTTTGGCGTTAGAGACACCTAACTACAACTACATTGGACTCAGCGAAGAACAAAAAATACTACAAAAAATGCTTATATTTTGATGTGGAATATGTATAGTTTGTCATAATTCTATTTTATTTCCAAAGTTCAGAAAATAAACTGTGAAGCAATGACCATACAGGCCAATTTTGAGCTCATAAGCAAAAATGGATTTTCTCTACACGGCTGCTAGTCAATGCGCTCAAATATTCGGAATTACCACCCCCAATTACCCAAAGAACCACCCTCAAACCAACTGTAGTAGATTGTACGCCAACCCTTGAAAGATACAGGCCCTTAGATCTTGGACTAGTGAAAAGATTGTCTATGGCATTTCGGTAGTTTTTTTTTACTAGGTAGTTTTAATACTATATGGTTGTTATTTCTAAAGCAATTTAAGGGTATTCTTCTTTTTCTAGTTTTGTTATCCTTCATTTTGCCGCTAAGCATTATAGTGATATTTTTAGTTAATTATTTACATATTTATTTAATTAATTGTATTTCTTGTTTCTAATTGTTGATATTATATTGTATTTCGAGTGCATTGATTTAAAGGAGTATTGGAGTATCGTAAACCAATTTAAAAAGTAAATAGCGGAAACAAATGATTTTAATATACAATGATTCTACGCCATTTTCGGTATTTTCTGGCCATATTCTATTCCATATTCATAATATATTTTCTAGCAATTTTCTAGGCTAAGTTCTAAGCCATTTTAGGCCATCTAGGCCATTTCATGGATGAAAACATGTAAATAATTAGGTCATAAAATAACCAAAAAAAAGGATATAACAATTATTAACAGCCTGAATCAAATGCCAACAATTCAAAGGCTACAATTTCCTATCCAAAAATTCCAGCAATAATATTTAGCAAATGTTTTATAAAAATAGTGATGAAAAGAAAAAAATATCCGTAAAGTTAATCTTCTTTGCTATAGGGAAGGGAAAGCCCCCTCATATACAGAATAATTTCTGTTTTAAAGTTTTAGTGTTGCCCTTTACTTTCATTTGAAAACAAAACTTTTTTCTTATTTAATAAGTATATTATTAATATATATACCAGTCAATAAATTATTAAACTAATCAAAATACTAAGCCTTTGAATAAAAAAAAGCTAAATTATTTGTTTTACATACCTATATATGTTATGTCAGCCTACTGAAGATTGTTGATTTATTTCATTTGTTGAAGCATTTTTGTGATTTTCCTTATGTGTTTTACATTCTTAATTTCAAGGCAAACACTGGATCTCCATTCAGCCTACGATGCGATAACCCAACGATAGAGACAGTCGTGGAGTTCAAATACATAGGAAGTACCATCCACAACTCAGGATCGTGTCAGCGAGAAGAAGTCAAGCTAAGAATCGGCTAGGTTAATGCGTCCTTCAGAAAACTCGCAAATTTGGTGCAGCGGGAAGTACTCTGTCCAACCCAAGTTGAGGCTGTTCAACAGCAACGTTCTCTCGAAGCTTTTCTGTAGTTCTAAAACTTGGCACCTAGATCAACAGCTAGAAAGGAAACTCCTCGCGCTCGAATACACGTGTTTAAGGCTTTTTCTAAATATCCATGGTCCCCAATTTAGCAAAAGCTACTGTACGACAGAAGACGTCCTAGCCACTGATAGCCGAGGTGATCAAATACAGGAAGTAGAGATACCTCAGGCATGTCATCCGCTTGCCCAAAACTCGACTACCAAAGGACGTCTTTCAGTGGCACCCACGTGGAACCAGAGGAAGAGAGCACCCCAAAAACCTTATATGCGCAACTACTGGGCTGACCTCACAAATCTCAATACCTCAATCGAATCCGAATGGGAGGATGTCTGGGCGGCTGCAGTGATAAGGTATGAGGCAAGGTTAATTTGGAGGACAAAAATTTTTTTCTTTTTAATTCGTAATGCCACTTTTCACTCTCATCAGAGAAAAAATAAAACCCGTTTTCTTATATAATCTATCTATAAAAATACGTATCAAATAGTAATTATTAAACCAATAAAACATGCGAGGAAATTTGTAAAATAATCTTACAAATCACGCGAATTTCAGTGCTTATTCTTGTATTTAAGTGTGTTTTAGTTCAATTAGTTTATTTTTAATATGTCTCACTTTTATTACGTCACATTTTTTTATTATGTCACAATTTTTATTACGTCACATTTTTGCTTTTAGTCAATAACATCTTTCTTTAACCGTATGTCAGAAAGGGAAGCCAAAATAACCCCAAGATCAGAGTCATTGTTGCCAAATACCAGTAAACATTACGCAAAAAAAAATAAAAAAAATCGAGCAAACACAAAAAGGTTCTTGAGTCAAAACATCTTACAAATAACTTATTTTTGTGGAAACTTAACTAAAACATTTGATTTTGTACTACATTATTTCAACATTATTCATTTCTAATATTATTTCATTTTCGAAAATGACCTACCCAAATGAGAATCTGGAGAAATGATGCTGCACTGCTCAGATCATCAATGGAGGATCTTTGGCATGCAGCACTCGAGAGGTTATCATGGAGAGGCACCGTTGTCACCTTTTGCGCCAGCCGGCATGGGAGAGACTTAAGCATTAAAAGATGCGTAGTTTTTCGTTGGATAGCTGAAGCAGTGGCGTCAATTCCAAAATTTAGACGAGGGGGGTAAAAAGTATTTTCCAAAACATAGGGAGGGTGGGGGTCGGGTGGATTATCGTTTTTTTTCAATTTCTTCAATGAAAATACCAAAATAAGATGTTTTCAATGAAAATTGCGCAAAGAGAGCGTTTTTCAATATCTAAGAGGGGAGCATATACCCCCCCCCCCAAAAAAAAATGACGCCGCTGAGCTGTAGGATTAACATTTTCTGTATAGAATATTTTTTTTTAATTCTTCAACATTTATGATTACTTGGACCACACTGGCTTTTCACTTATAATTGAAACGAAAATATATCGAAAATGGGTAAAATTTCACTGTACTGTTAAAAATTTCAAGCATTTTGAATATATTTTCACTTCAATGTTTAAGAGAGTTATTTTGGAAACATGACATAAAAAAAAATGCTTTAGGACTATCATGCTCAATTACCTGGAACTTCCACTCCGTAGACAGTAGCACATTTGAGTTTGGCAACATTCATAACAACAGATTCCACTTCAGTAGTTGAAACATTTTCACCCCTCCAACGGAAAGTGTCGCCAGTACGATCCTTAAAAAAGAGGTAGCCGAGTTCATCCATCATCATTATGTCACCTGCAACCATAAAAAAAAAATAAGACACCTGTTAAACGGCAAAAGATACCTGTTAAGAAAGGAAAAACAAATAGACATATATAGCATAGGACATTGCTTTGACTTTCAATCCCCTTTAGCCTCCGAAAAGAAAGAAAGAGAAAGAGAGAGGGAGAAAGAGATAAAAAGGGGGCGGGGTAAATTCCTGTTTCGATGCAAAGCAACTAACTTATGGTATAGGGTCCTTTGGTAACACGTTGTTGAGGTCATTTTCTTTGTCCGTTTTTAAGGAATATTAGTAGTCATAGACGTAACCTTTATCTGTTCCTGGCCTCTATGACATAATTCCAGCAGCACTGCCGCTTTGCGGCAGGAGTCACTATGGGAGCCAAATGGGGACAGGAGGGGTCAATTGCGCCCTAGATTTTGAAAGATATTTTTTTATATTTGCACTGAAAAAATTGACCCCTCTCCCGGATCTGAAAATACAAATTTTTTTCGTATCTTCATTTAGAAAACTGAAAAAAAAAGAAGATACATCTCCCACCAGCGTTTTCGTAAATTATTGCTTCTGCTATCCTTGATGAGCTCCAGAGAACGCGAAGAAGAAGAAAGTTGAATAAGTGCATTTTTTTTTGGTATTTCATTGGAAAAAAAATGCCCCCTAGATTTTGAAAAAAAACTACTTTTCGTGAATTGACACCCTTGTAAGAACCTGGATACTTAATAAACAGATTTCAGAAGCTGGAATTATGAAACGAGATATCTAACAAGTGTTTCTGAAACCGTCTAAGCCGAGTGGTTAGCGCGCTAGATTCGAAATCCTGAGGACAGGGGTTCGAGTCCTGGTGTCACTGGTTATTTGGTTTAGAACGTGGGTCAATGATGTCACTCTGTAACCTCAGCAACAGTCGACCCAGCTATAAATCGGTGCCTCGAGAATTATGGGGGGGAAACACATGAAGTTAAGATCAGTATAGAAAATCCGGAGGTCAGTACCTGCTCTACGAAGACCAATGGTCAGCGTGCGAAAAAGTTTTTATTTTAATTTTAAAGTAATTCTGGAACTAAAAAAACTGTTTTGAAAGAGAATTGATAATAATAAAACGAGTTAGGGCCATTACAATATCCGTTCTTCCTTATGGTTGCAAGGTCTAGCCGCTCAAAGCGTCACAAGCACGACATCTTGACGCATTTTATCACAAATAGCCTTAGTCCATAGCTTATATTAACGGCCATACTCATAGACCAACAACAATACATGAAACTCAGCATAATTCTATTTCCAGACGTTACGCTACCACACAAGATACCCGTAATATGTTGTTAAAGTTATATATATTATATATATTGTTAAAATATTATATTATATTATATATATTATATTATATATATATTGTTAAAGTTATATAAAGTTATAATATATTGTTGAAGTTAATCTGTTCAAACCTCCTGCCACACAGCTTTTTAACCTTGGAGTACCAATTTTTTGGTTTATTAGTGAACAATTATTCGACCTTATTTTTGCAGGACGATCGTGCCAATTTACGAATTTCTTTTTTAAGTGATTTTCTTGTTTTATTGGCTTCATCTTATTTACCAATTTTCTAAAGCTTCAATTTGGTTCTAATTAGTGTTTTTACAGTTTGGTTAATGAAGGGTTTATTACTGGAGCACATTTTAAATCTTTTTTCTGGGAAACAAGTTTGATACTTCTCAATCAGCTGTTTGTGGAACGTAGTCATTTTCTCATCAAGCCTTTTGAACTATAAATATCAGACCAATCTTCAGTATTTATTCACATACCAAAAGAAAGAAGACAAGAATTTTGAAGAGGACGGTAAGCGCCAGAAGTTATTGAGAAAGAATACTTAAAATTTGAGGGGGGGATGTAAAAGAATCGAATGATAATAACTCCGACATAATGGGGGCAAAGCTGAAGGAGAGCTATAAAAATTATACATATTAGTAAAAATAATATAAAGAGAGGTATTTCCTCGAGTCGTTGGTATTTTAACAATTTGCTTTACTTTAAGTGAGGAGCAAAAATAATCCATTTTAAGGTCGTTGGCAACACCAACTAAGAAAAAGAAAGCATTGGGATACTTGGAAATAACACAATCAGCACTGGTCTACAATTGCTGGATGAATTTGCGTTTTGAATCAATTAAATAAAAAAAAATTTTTTTTTAGCTGAAAGTAAGGAGCGACATTAAAACTTAAAACGAACAGAAATTACAACGTATGTGAAATGGGTTGTCCCCTCGCAATCCCTCGCTCTTTGCGCTATAGTTTTTAATTGTTTTAAAAAGTAGAATTGTGGCAAAGAGTCAAACTTTAGCGTAAAGAGCGAGGGATTGCGGAGGGGACAACCCTCCTTATATATTTAAAATCAGAATTAAAATGCGATTCTTTTGATGTAGCTATTGATACCAAAATTCCATTTTTTAGAGTTTTGGTTACTATTGAGCCGGGTCGCTCCTTACTACAGTTCGTTACCACGAACTGTTTGATAGAAAACAGCTATTGCAACAATATTAAATGGACAAGGGATTACTTTTGCTCTAATACTTAGCCAGATTATTTCATCATACTCGGATAAACTAGGGATTCGAATAGCTTTTGGCTAATGGTTAGTCTTAGTAAAGAACAAAACAACGCCACCTTTTTTTCCGAGTGAGTGGGCTAAAGAATGGAGTTTAATAAACTCTGCATAATTTGCCAGGCACAGGGACCCTGGGTCATGGGACTGTACTTCAGTAATAGCTATAATATCTATTTGATTTGATTCTGAAGGCACTTTGAGTTCGGTAAGCTTTTCAAAATTAAGACTTTCAGTATTAGTAACTCAGTTTAGGAAAAATAGATCGATTGGGGAATCACGACAGGGAGACTTGATAAGTTTGAGAATTTACTGGGTGGGGTTATAATTTAATATGATGATGCTTTGGAGAAGCAGGGTAAGAGAAATATTTACCTTGGAGACTTGAGGGAATGGGGACGGGTAAAGATATAGACGAACCATGATGAGGAAGATGCAATCTGTTTCCAGTTGACGGGAAGTGAGAATAATTAGGATTTATTACAAGACAATTATTAAATGCAA
Source organism: Artemia franciscana (assembly GCF_032884065.1). Taxonomy (NCBI): domain Eukaryota; kingdom Metazoa; phylum Arthropoda; class Branchiopoda; order Anostraca; family Artemiidae; genus Artemia; species Artemia franciscana. The sequence goes on from NC_088883.1 coordinate 8,105,694, forward strand.
AAAGTCCCAGACCTGAGTTACATTGACAGGCTAGGGACGAGGGATAAAACGAATGGGTTGGAAGGGGGTTTCATGGAGATAGGGTAAGGAGGAGTCGAATTGCGAGGTTTTTTTTATAGAGAGGAAAAGGGGAGATGGGAAGGCAAGAAGCTGCTGGGAAAGGAAAGTGGGCTGGGAACTTTCTCGGAGGAGGGAAGCCAGATTTGTTTTGCCCGATGAAGGGTGGAGACCCGAACCAGTCAACAGAATCTTGGGTGCAAGGAACGGATAGAATATGCAACGGGGTTTGTGACTGGGAGGGATGTGAGTAAGAGGAGATTGTGGGAGGGTTTGTGTGTAGTAATGTCTGCGATGGTGATTTGACAGGTCATGAGTAAATTTCTGGGTTGGAGGGGCGTTTCAAAGAGAGGATACCTGGGGAATATTGCTTTGTATTGGATAGGGAGGTAGGTGATGAGGATTATTTAAGGAGGAGTGGGATCCGTAGTGCTGCCTAAAAAAAGGAGTTTTCAAGTGTGGAATCTTTGACTGGTAACAGCTAGGACTGCTCAAGTTTGTGAACTCGGCTCTTGTTTGCAGCTTGATTTTTTTTTTGCAAAAAAGGAAAAAAAAATTGCAAAAAAGGAAAAAGCAAAAATTGCAATTTTTTTTTTTTGCATAAATATACAGGTTATCACACCCGAAACAACGCCCGCTTGATGCTATTAATTATTCTCCCGAGTAAAGTTATATTATTCGACTGTAGACAATATCCTGCAAGCTGTACTCTTTTTCTTATTTACACCTTTTGGTAAAAGCTGATCTTGGAAAAGGCTTTAAAGTCAGGCATATGCTCTTCTTAAAAAAAGAAAGTCAACGAGAGACAGTATAGAGTTGGTATGATGCACATACTATGTTAGTTTAAAGACTTCAAAAACTAACTTCCAGAGTTAGTTTTCACAAATCTCATATTTAAGTTCCACGAATGCTTCTGATCTATATCTTTTTTTCTTTTTACTCCTGTTAGGCACGTACATGGGAGGGGTGGAGGGGCTGTTAATTTGTCTGTTTCCAAATAATTTGACTTTCTCTCGATATTTAAAGATTTTCTCTTTAAGATGAATTATACTGTACTCATGCTGCGTTTGTTGGCGTTGAAGATCCTGATGGTGCTGTTATTCTAACATATTTTTTTTTCAGTACTTGTGTACATAATGGAACACATTACATAAAGGAACATGGTCAACATTACACTTTGCTTTAGTAAATGACTAATTGACTAATTTCTAAATGACTAATTGATGCTGTTCTTCCTTCGATGTAAAACGCATAATCTGAACTAAGTTACATAACTAGCGATTATAATCGAAAGTAAGCTTATGTTTCTCAAGTTTTCTTGATGATTTCTTGCTGAAATTTTTTAAGGGTTTTTTAGCCTTACTATCCTACTCATGAAAACCAAAACAAGGCGTATATCTATTTAGGTTGAAAAATTTCTTTTTTTTTCTATATAAAATTTTGATGCACTAATTGATTGATTCGCTTATTAGCAGTAGTTTGCAGGGGACATAAATATGCAGGTTATCACACCCAAAACAACGCCCTCTTGATGCTAACTTACACAAAGGAATATGGTCAAAATTATACTTTGCTTTAGTACACTTACCAGTGAGGTAAAAACGACATAAGTGCAATAAGGAGCACTTCTTTTGGTCGCACTTGCTATACAAAAATGGGAACAAACTGTTACACTTCGTTTCTTAAGGTTATGGGTAATAGATCATAATTATAAGGGCGCTTCGGACCTAATTTGCACTGTCCTTGCTTAAAAAACTTTCAATTTTTGATAACACTATCACCAGGAATACTTTTTTCCTGCAGTTTGCTTGGAGTACGATCAAAAATCACATCTATTTCCAATTTGAAAAAAAACCTGCCAGAATTATACTAGCATATTTGCATATATCAGCAGGCAACTCATTATTATTAGGCAGATTAACTTCCATACTGTCAAAACAAATTCGAGTATCTATGATTGAGTTATCAAGGTCAGGACTATAATTAGGTTGAATAGAGGTGAGAATGAGGTCAGGTAAAATTTCTGAACTTAGATTTATGTCACTTGTAGTCGCTATAGTGGAGATATACTGGGTACAATCAAGTGAATACAGATATAGTGATATTAAGATATCAAGGCACATCCAGGAGTTACTCCAATTGGTAATATCTATCCTGGCACACTTTTGGCACTGGCACTCTGGATAATATTATTTTTGTTTTGCCATTTGGTAATGCAAATGTCAACAATCACGGAGTGTCTCTGGTACAGTTGCTTCAAACTTAGATAGGTGTTGACAAGTTGACTACAAACTGTTATTAGCCGATTAAGAAAGCCACTAAACCAATTAACAGGGCTTTAGAATAGTTTAAGTTCATACTATTCCTTTTCTTCGGCCTGTTTTGTTAAATTTTTAAGAAATAAATAAAAACTTACCTGATAAAAAGTAGACATCTCCTTTTTCAAATACATCCTCTAACACTTTCTTTTTGGTGGCACCTTCATCTGCATACCCATGGAAATCTCTAACAGGATGGTTCCTAACAATCTTTCCTACAAACATCCCAGTTTCACCTTAAATAGAAATAAGTTTACATAAATTCATGTCTATAATTCAGGATTTCTTCTATCATTTACATTAAAAGCAACAATCTTTTGAAACTTTTTCAAAGTCGAAATGCAGTTACCCTAAATACTATATTAAGTGGGAAAACTCCAAATAGCTTAACCCCAAAAGCAGGAGAATATTTGAAATTTTTGGAAAAAATCAACATTTTGGTAAGGGAACTTGGGTGCAAGAAGGGCCAAGTCTATAAAAGTATCTCTCCCCTACTTTACCAGGAGAAAATCGGTTGGATTTCTACGGAAAATCCTTGTAATTTTGGTATATCTACAGCTTCAACTCTATAAATCCAGGATAACCACCAAGTGCGAAAAACAATACATTTTTTCAACTTTTTTGAAAAGAAAATATCAAAAAATATTTTAATCTATTATTTTTAAAAAAAGAAACAAACAATCGCTTAGTGAATACCTATACCAGTTGTTCTTTAAGTACAACCAACGAACTGTATATGAAGGTTAAGGTCTTCGAGCTAGTGGCTCGATATCTTAAAAAAAAAGCCTTGATTGTCTTTATTTTCAATGCAGTTTTTTTAAAAACACGTTAAAAAAATTGGGTGGTAAAAGCCGTGCTTCCCGACTAGATATCTATAAGCAGTTAACTGATTCCAATTTAATCACTAAGGAAAGCAGGTAAAGATTGCGTTGATCTTATTTTGAAAATATCTTTTGATCTTATTTTCATTTGAAGGATTTTGATTAATACTACTACTACTAACTACTACTACTGCTATTAAGAATAATAGCTCACTGCAGCTCACTACAGCACTAAGCTGCCTGAGGCCAACGCAGCTACACAACGCAGTTATAGCATCAAGCATACGTTAAGCTGTGAGAACATAATTCTTACTTCGCATTCAGAAAATTTTTATCTACAGGATTTTCAGATTTGGTTTCAATTTAATTGGATATGGCCAAATGTAAAGCAAAGTGAAAAAAGAGTTAAAATTATCATTACTATTCTCGTAATTAACTTAATGATTTTTTTTACAATAAGAGCTAAGAGCTCATATGACACTTGTGACGAGGCAAGAAGAGCTAAGAGCTCATATGGTTTGAGCTCCAACAAAATTCTAAGAATCAATAGATTGATTTAAAAGGAAAATCAGAGGCTTAATGCCGGTCAGGATTTAAAATAAGAGCTCTGAGTCACGATGTCCTTCTAAATATCAAAATTCATTAAGATCCGATCACCCACTCGTAAGTTATAAATACTTCATTTTTTCTAATTTTTCCTCTCCCTTTAGCCCCCCAGATGGTCGAATCTGGGTAAACGATTTTATCAAGTCAATTTGTTCAGGTCCCTGACACGCCTACCGATTTTTATCGTCCTAGCACGTCCAGAAGCACCAAACTCGCCAAATCACTGAACGCCTCCCCCCAACTCCCCCAAAGAGAGTCAATCCAGTACGGTTACGCCAATCACGTATCAAGGACATTTGCCTATTCTAATCACCAAGCTTCGTCTTGATTCCTCCACTCCAAGTGTTTTCCAAGATTTCCCCCTCCAACTACCCCAAATGTCAAAAGATCTGGTCGGGATTTGAAATAAGAGCTCTGAGACATAAAATCCTTCTAACTATCAAATTTCATTAAGATCCGATCGCCTATTCGTAAGGTAAAAATACCCCAATTTTCACGTTTTCCAAGAATTCCGGTTTCCCCCTCCAACTCTCCCCAATGTCATAGGATCTGGTCGGAATTTAAAATTAGAGGATTAAAGCACAAGATCCTTCTAAATATCAAATTTCATTAAGATCTGGTCACCCTTTCGTAAGTTACAAATACCTCATTTTTCCAAATTAGCCCCCCCCCCTAAATCCACCAAAGAGAGCAGACCCAGTCCAGTTATGTCAGTCACGTATCTTAGACAGGTTTTTATTCTTCCCATCCAGTTTCATCCTGATCTCTTCACTTTAAGTATTTTCTAAGATTTCCGGTCTCCCCCCCAACTGCATTTACCAATTACACTGGATCCGGTTGAGATTTAAAATAAGAGATCTGAGTTACGCGGTCCTTCTAAATATGAAGTTTCATGAAGATCCGATCACTCCTTCGTAAGTTAAAAATACGTCATTTTTTTCTAATTTTTCAGAATTAACCCCCTCCCCGATAGAGCGGATCCGGTCGGTATTTAAAATAAGAGCTTTGAAAGACAATATCCTTCTAAATATCAAATTTCATTGAGATCCGATCACCCGTTCGCAAGTTAAAAATACCTCATTTTTTCTATTTTTTCAGAACTAACCCCCCCCCCAACCTCCCTCAAAGAGAGCAGATCGGTTCTGGTTCTTTCAATCATGTATCTAGGACTTGTGCATATTTTTCTCACCAAGTTTCATCCCGATCCCTCCACTCTAAGTGTTTTCCAATATTTTAGGTTTCCCCCTCCTAACTCCCCCCAATGTGACCAGATCCGGTCGGGATTTAAAATGACAGCTCTGAGACACGATATCCTTCCAAAAATCAAATTTCATTAAGATCTGATCAACTGTTCGTAAGCTAAATATACTTCATTTTCCTATTTTTCCGAATTAACGGGCCCCCACTCCCCCTAAGATGGTCAAATCGGGTAAATGACTATTTCTAATTTAATCCGGTCCGGTCCCTGATACGCCTGCCAAATTTTGTTGTCCTAGCTTACCTGGAAGTGCCTAGAGTAGCAAAACCGGGACCGACAGACAGACCGACAGAATTTGCGATTGCTATATGTCACTTGGTTAATACCAAGTACCATAAAAAAAAACTCTAAATACCACATAAAATTTATATATATATATATATATATATATATATATATATATATATATATATATATATATATATATATATATATATATATATATATATATATATATATATATATATATATATATATATATATATATATATATATATATATATATGTTTTTACGAGTTTGACAAAATTTTTAGGGTGGGGTGGGGGGGTGGTTCAAAACTGGTATCCTCCCCCTCAGATATGGCCTTTGGCATGTTAAAGTGATTTTACTAGCCTTAGCGTCGGCTGACCGTCGTAAAGACAAAGGATGCATTAGTGAATTTTCTCAGGGAAAGCTATGATCAAGAGCTGTCTTGTAATTCGGTTGTGAAATTTGACTGAAAAAACGGTGAAATTTTACGTCGCTTTTGTCGGTGAGCCTGTCAATGGAAGCGGGTCGCACCACAGGAAACTCCCAGACCGCCAAATTGCTCAAATTAAAAAATTTTTTAGCTGATTTTTAGCATTTTCCAGTTACACATGCTAGAACATTTAGGCATTGGCCTTTCCTGAATTTTAAAAGTAAAATTTGGCTTAAAAAAGAAAAGTCAAGAAACAAATTCACACTTTCTGACGATTCAAGTTTCATTAAAACTGAATATCCCTATCTCCGCCAAACGCGAGAAGTTAAATGGGTTTCCTAGGATTCTCTGGAACTATAATAAGTTAGAATTAATAAGTTTCATTAAAACTGAATATCCCTATCTCCGGCAAAACGCAAGAAGTTAAATGGGTTTCCTAGGATTCCCTTGAAAGTTGGTGTCGGCTTTTAGTTTTCTAAGCTCTACAAGTTGCGGTAATACCACCAAAAAAAATCAAAATAGTTTGGCCATACAAACTCAAAAAGTTTATTTGGACGAAACAGGGTGATTCTTAAGGTCCAGCATCACCTTAAGATTAGTCCATGTTCTTCATGCGGGCAAAGCCTCAATTACTCCATTTTATAGAATTTTTTTAAATAGCCTGCTTATTTAAAAAAACAGATCAGGGTACTTCCAAAGACAGTGAGACATTTAATTAAAATTCAAACGTTAAGCAAAATGTAAACATTAAAATTAACGCTCAATTTAAGTTTGTGTTGAATTTTTCTAATTCTGCTGGGTAGCACAATACACAATTAGGGGCGCTAATAGTTTCGTTTTCTATTAGAGAAACTTTAAAGCACTTGAATATTTTCTTTTTATTAATTTCCGACACTGTTTTGTTGACAATTTGAAAGACACGGGGGAACAGTTTGGATACGACCCCCTGCTCTTCAGTCTGCCTCGAATAATTACCTGAGTTGGTAAGAAAGTGTCACTCCTTCTGTGCCCTTAAAAGAATTTGAGATAATTTTTTTTTACTTATTTCTGTTTCTTTTCTTGCATTTCTTTAATGCCCGTATGCGGTTGATGTCTCTGGTCCAAGCCAGAAGTGTGTTTTGTTTATTGGGCATGGCGCTTTGCACCACTTGGTTTTAGGCCAGTTGGCGGCTGATTCGTATTTACCTTTTTAGTGTATGTGTGTGTTTTATATTTTTCTCTTTTTGCGTTTGTCTCCTTTTGTGACATATGGACCAGCAACCCCCCTCCCCCTTACAGAACTCAGAGCCAAATCCCTCATTTGTTCACTTAGAAAGTTTTAAAATAAGAATCTCTTATACATCTAAAGATTTTAAAGTGTAAATTTATTATCTCATAGGATTTGTGCTTTTTGGCACAAGTTTTACAGCAAGCAAAAAATGATACTTTTTAAACTATCAAAATTGGATTCAAAAATGTAACTTTTGATTAAAGCTAATTAGAAACCAGATTTCTATTTCTGGTCTGGTCAACAAACTAGAGGTGAAAATCCTCGTTGTAATAAATCTTTTGCAAGGAGGTTAGGCCATATGTTGGATAATTAAAAGAACAGTTGTATTGCAACATTTCAGAGGTCATTCTACCCAGTGCTTAATTCAGAAATCCGGGTTGATTCTGGATATATAAGGTAGACCAAAAAGCCAGGAGAGTATTCAGCAAAAAGCTCTGTCTTTGATGAGCAATATACTGCTAACTCATATTGAAGTCATTTTATCTGAAGTTGTGTATGAAGTAAGAAAATAAAGTTATTGTCAATAATTGTCTTAGTCTATGAGTCAAGGTATCAGGTACAGTTCCTATTGTCTGTTGGATCTTTCCCAAAGGAATCTGCACAACTCGGGAGACCTGAACGTCTCGATAATGATTCTGTCTCCATGGTTATAGAGATTTGTCAATAGAACCCTCTCAGTCTATGTCCCTTAACTACCCTGCTCCCATGTTCCAATTTGCACATCCAATTAACTTAACTTTATAAGAACCCCCCCCCCCGTAACAGTGGCGCGGCCTGTAGGATAAAAGCAAATAATACAATAATTTCAAAAAAAAGTCACAGAAACAATTATGATAGAGCACAAATATTCCTATTGGGCAGCCTGGTAAAACCTTAAATGCAGTGAAATCTACCTAAAACCATCACTAAGTAAAAAGTCTATGAACACAATTTCTATACGCAATTGGCTATATATAAAACTACTTACATATAGCATTGATTAAATCACTATTCTTTTTCCAACGTTTGACCACATTTGTCAAACCTCGTACAAAACATCTTGCAAAAAAAAAATAATTACAAATGGAATACAGGTCAGTCCTGGCAATGCACAAACTCAATGTATACTAAAAAATTAGCACCATTTTCTTGTGTATCCACTTCACTATGCTTCACTTGCTGTTGGCAACCCTGTTTCAAGCATTATTGGATCCTTCGTGGTTTTAGTGACAGAATCGTTGACGGCCTCCACAGTTTCCACAGCTTCGTCTTGACTGTCTGAAGCCGTTCCAAAATCCTCGATTAACAGTGGAGTATCAGAGCTGTTGGAGCTACTCAATTCATTTATCACTGACAAGACAGCTGATTCGTTTAGCGACACTTGTGCTACCGCTATATCACTTTTGACAACTTGTACCACTGAAGAGTCATCTTTGGCAACTTCTGCTGCCGATAGGTCATCTTTGACGACTTGTGCTATCGGTGGCTCGTCTTTAACAACTTCTTTATCTGGAACATCATCTTCAGGTAACAACAGGTTTTCTTCACTGCTTAAAGTCGCATTTACTTCACTGCCATTATTACTTTCTTGTTTTATAGTTTCAATATCGGGTACATTTTTAGATGGCTTCGCTTTATCTCCATCAACAAGAGGTTTATCAACAATCTCTTCATCTACGACTGATACCACTTTTGATAGTTCTAGATCAGTACAAGGCTTTTCCAGATTTTGGCTGGCTGCATTATTGTCAATCAAATCCGTGGTTACAGTTGCAGTAGCAGTGGTTACCTCAGTGGATGGTTGTTCACAGACAGGTCTGTCTATATAAGCAGACTCTCGAATTGCCACATAAATGCCATCTCCTACTGATTCAAGAGACACAACAGACAGAGGCCTTGACCTTGGAGGTGATTCAGATTTGAGCCTCTCTAGACAAGGATCCGATGGTATTTCACTCTCAAGCAGCTCTACAAGCTCAACTCCGACATCATCAGATTCATCACATTTTTGTGGAGCAAAAATTTCCTCTTCAATATCACTTTCCTCTTCCAAACTTTCACAGACAAGAGATGGCAGACATGTTTCAACAGTATCTTTGAGGTCCTTTAGCGACAGCTATTCTCGCAGACGTTGCATCTCTTTCTTCATTTTCTCTAATTCAACGTCTTTTTCATTAATAACAGCCATCAATTGTGTCAGCTGTGAATTTAAAGACGTCACAATGGGGACGAGCCTATAGGACGCTAAGCTAGGCAACTTCATAATTTTCCTCAATGTTCGTGGACTGACAGGTTTGTGCGACTCACGTAGATAGAAAGACTCATGCCGAGAAATCGGGTCACATTCCCTTGTTGGATGAACATATTCGATTAGAGGGCAAATTAAGACAGGCTCATGACTGCTTGTTGGCTCACTAGATGCTGCAATCGCTTCTTCTTCTGTGATTTGGAGTGAGTCGTTGAGCACTGTAGCTAGTTTGCTCGCTTGCATAATGGCAGCAAGAACTAAGTCTCTCGCTTCTTGGGCTTCCTGATTAGCTCACTTTAAGGGAGTCGAATCCAGTTGAACGAGTGAGTCTAGCTCATCAGGCGACACGTGCAATACCTCCGCTACTAGTCTCTGTTTTTCCACAAGGGCCGCTCGTATTAACTGATCTTTCCGTCGAAGTTTTTCTAAAGGAGTTAAGATGGGCTCAGCAGTGTGCACGTCTCCCTGAGAAACCTTCACTTCAGTGGGCTGAATAAGAGGCGTCCCTTCAGCAATTTGAAGAATTTCTACCCTCTGAAATCGTCTTCTTGACGGATTCCGACTCGTACTCACAGTGGAAGCTGAGCGACTTACTGATGATGAAAGGTCTTCTCCACTCGGTTTCAGAGGTTCTGGTGATAATAAGACAACATCCGAGTCAGCGGACATCTGTTGTTCAGGTTCTGGCTTAATGTCACTTGTACTTAAGGAATCATGGGATACAATGTTTAGGCCAACACCGGAATCAGCGGATATTTTTTCTACAGGTACTTCATTTGATTCATCACTATTTGATCGATCCTGCTCCAAAATCAAGCAGGACGATGAGGTTTGAGCCGGGAGGTTTATCAAAGTGACAGTTGACTCTGGCCTCTTTCGACCTTCTCGATTCATGTAACTCTCCGTTGCTTCTGTGATATGTTGCAACCATGCTTTGTGTTCAGAGGTAGAGGAAGAAACCATTTCACACATCTGAGGGCTTGTCGTCGGCTGGTCAATTAGATAAAATGCCGTACTATCTCTTGCATCTGGCTTCAGCAAAATCGATGTGTATTTAATTATAGGACTACATCGAACCGGTTCACTTCCACTGGTGCTACTTACAGTATGGTACTTGAGAACGTATTTGTTATCATTTTTCTGTAGTAGAACAATAGAAACTTCAAGGACGAGGACATGAAGGCCAATCGGACGTTTGTCTTTGCACCGCCAGGTGAGCGGACCTTCATGAACCAGCCTCCGTCGAGTAAGGTCGAAGTTCCTTAGTTCGTGATCCGATCTGTCCCCAGACGACTTATGTAACCGTTTCTGCAGTTCTGCTAATCGATGCTGATTCTCCGCTTCATGAATAGACGCATTGACCACTTTGAGAAGTGCACGTGATTTTTCGAGTGAGATTTTAATTGGTTGATGATCTGTGTGTTTTACAGGGGTATGTCGTAAAAGTGACTCCAAAAGAAGGGGGTATTTTGTGAGTCGTTGCATTCCAGTGGGTAAGACATCTTTAAGTTGCAATCTTCGACAGACCGGGTTCTTTTCAGCATCATAAAGGAATTTATCAAGTTTAATTTCCTTTTTGCGTCGCTCCTTAAGGGCTTCAAGAGCGAAGGATTGATGCTGACAAAATTGACTGGCCGCCCTTTGCAATCTTTCGCCCTCTTGCCCATCAAACATGCACAAGAGAATATCACCAACGTTTCCAATAACACCTTTGGATTTTCGTTTATGTTTCATAAATGTGTTGAACCGGGCATGGATCTCAATCATTTCATTCAAATTGGCAAATAGCAAATTCAAGATGTCAGGAATCAAATTGGACTCAGTTAAGGGACGGCAGAACACTCGGTCGAGAACTTTCAAACACCGAACATGGCTTCTTTCATTATGAAACAGTTTATTGATAACTTCTTGTCTTTGTTTTTCTTTGTGACTGAGTTTTCTTAAAATATTTGATTCAACCATTTTCGTCCAGTCAGGAGTTTCTGTATCAGCTTCATGGTCACTATCATCTCCCCATGGAACGACACTAGAAGATGAGTCAGATTGGACGGATTTCGATATTCTACTATCACTGGGTCCAGGACTTTCGAGGCTCCTTGTCGACAGACTGGAATTAGATGAGCTTCCCGAATGGGCGAATACAACTGGACTGGTCATCTCTTCATGGTTACTTGAGGGGGGAAGGTTAGGGTCAGAACATTTTCTGTGTTCTCTTGATATTGCAGCTTTTCTTGTTGGCTCTCGTAAGCTGTCTGACCGACCAACACCACTTCTCTGTCGCCTTGAATCGCTTTTCGGAAGCTTCTGTGACGGTTCATCTTGATTTTCAGGGAGTGGAGCATGAGAGGACGACAGGACTTCGGGTCTTTCAGAGTCTTTAAACGAACCATCCCGTTTCAACTTACTTTGCTCTGACTTTCCATTGATTAGGGAACTGGGTTGAGTCGATCCGGATCGTTCGCCAATAGCCTGGTCATTTTCGTTAGTGGGAGACGTAAAGGATTCACTGCTCAAACCGTTGGATGCAATAGTTGTTTTTCGTATATGTGGCACCCATTTGAAGGGTGCTTGCTTCTTTAATGGTGGGGCACCAACACATGGTTCAACTGCACCTCCAGATTCAAATTGTCGAAGACAAAACTCATGGAAGTTAATTTTACAATTTTTGCACTGGTACCCTTGGGGAGAGACACCCCATAGAATATTACCACGCTGAATGCACTCAAAAATCGACATATAGTTCAGGAGTGCAAAATCATGACCTCGGACGCTTACACTCTTTTTCATTTTTTTCAAAAGTTGATTTGTCTCCAAACTTTTCTCTCTGGTTACAAAAGTCGGACACTTTCCTAGTAGACATACGGCAGCTTGACTTTTCAAATTGAACACTTTCGACAGTATTGTAGCTAAGGCTGATGCACAAGCTAGGGATCTATCGTCCAAACATCCATCTATTTCTTCCGAGTATTCTTGCAGTTTGGGTAAAAGCAACGTTTGTATAACTTTAATTTCTTTATTCATGTCAAAGCTGGCCTCTTTCAAATCATCGTCCGAAGGACCAAAGAGTCCGGCAAGTCCAGCTTGTCTTTTGTTTCGAAAATCATCCAACTCCATCTTCACAGCACCAGATGCTCTCTTCCGGGCTTTGAAAAAAACTGTTCGCAACCGCTCTTCCTTCGATGCAAAATTAGTTAAAACATCATCAATTCCACGTAAAATTTGTTCATCGACGGATTGCACTTTCAATGGAGCGTTAGGCACAAGGAATGTCGTATTTATTTCAAAAGCCCATTGACACATATCTTTGGTGGATGTCCCTTCTCTGTAATGGTCCGTTATGAGCAGGAAAAACAAATCAGAGGGATCGTAGTTGCAGAGTAGATAATTGATAAACACAGCAAGATAAGGCTTTGCTTCTAATAAAGTTGATATCTTCGTATAAGGGCCATGATCTTCGATTACACTCGATTCGTGATCTGACCAATCGTCATCTTCCATGGATGGAATCTGCCACTGAGTTCCTACAACTGCTTCACTGGAAAAGGTAACCCCATTTGATCTTCTACCTCCAACATCAGGCTGGTCAATGGAATAAGGAGGAGGAGGAGACCCGGCTGGGCTAACAGGCACTGGGCTTGTTGTCCACTGAGCCTTGTGTGTTTCTAGGTCACCAGAGTCCACTGTACTCATACACCGAAGATCAGGAATAACCTTGGGTCCACGATATGGAAAAGGACTTGATTTTGTCCGCTGATGCTGAGGCCCCACACCATCTTCATGCGATTGCATCATTACATTATTTCTGGGAGGAAGAGGTGGCACTATGTCAGGAGAGCCAAACCTCCTCTCAGAGTTTACGGGAGACAAAACAGGCGAAGCCATGGGATTAGACATGCGTGATGTGACTCTTACAGGCAGAGGAGGCGGAGACTCTTCTTCTGATTCCAGGGAGCCCATATCCGTCTTCCTTGATCCAAAATTAGCTAAGGAGCGTTTCACAGGTGGTGAGCGAGCAGTCACGTTAAGCACAGATGAAGGCACACTCGAGGGAATCCAATCCCGAGTCCCGCTGATTGCACTGATTTTTCGCCGCAGTTCCTTGATAATTTTTTCCGATTGTGCCAATTCTATGGCAGTCCTTGAATTAGGATGACGTTCTTGTTGAGCTCTCAAATGATTTCTGGCTTCTTCTTCTCGCTCAAACATAGTCTGAAGAGTCCGCAATGCGCTCATATCGACAGCCCGCTGCTGCTCATCATCGACCGGTTTCGGCAAGCTAATGAGCCTATCATTGGATATATCAGGTCCTTGAATTGACGGCGTTAAGTTAACAGGGCTTAAAGGCATGCTTGTTGGCGAAGAAGGTGAATAACCGTTGAAACTACTACTGGAATTTTGACCAATCAGCGTTAAAGTAACAAACGGTCCAGCAGCCTTTATCAGATTTACAACTTCAGCATGGTTGAAATCAGTCACATTAACGCCGTTGACCTTAATAATGACATCATTTTTCATAAGCCCAGCTCTTTCTGCCGCGCCACCTTCACGAAGTGACTGTATGAAAACTGGTTTATCTCCTGCAACAACAAAACCGAATCCTTTGCTATCTTTTATGATTTCAAGTACTCTATGTGGAGAAGAAAACCTGTCGGTTGAAAACAAACTTGGGTCCATTTCTCATTGGAATTATATAGTAATTTACCGCTTGAAAACATGAAAGATTTTCCCGTTAAAAATCTACTGAAGATATTTCATTGGCACTTCCAATGCATCAGGTCTTTACCAAGGTAACAAAACCAGCTTATAAGACCATCAAGAGAGAACTTCTAGGTACTGAGAAGGTTCTGCTGCTTCCTTAATATGCAAAACCATCAACATTAAAAAGCTTTATGTAAATATTATTATAAGCATTCCCTTGTACATAACTTTTCATAATGAAAATGATGTCATTAAATCAATAAAGACATTAAAGGAACTGTATATGCCTGACAATATGACTGCCTGCTACCATAGACAAATATGATTATTTACAAATTATTTTTTGATTTTTAAGTGCAGTATAATTTTACATTATTTTAAGTGTAGTGTAATTTTATTTCTACTTATATGTATTTTTTACGTGTGTAAAAATATTTTAGTTAAAATGAAATACCAATAAAATTTAAAAAAAACTAAATTTTTATATTCCGCATACCTTCGACAATCCTTTAAAGAAAAACTGAACTAAAATAACAAATATGGACCAGGAACAAGATGAACTATTAAAAGCGCCACAAATTATTGCAACTTCGGTAGAAATTGCATAATCATTACCAGAATATGAAGGAGACACCGACGTTGACCAATTCAACATCCATTTAGGACAATTCGTAGAAATGAAAAAATTGACAAAATGATTAAAAAACATGCTGCTTTTAAGACTAAAAGGACAGGCCCTAACGTTTTTAAAACAAATTGAAAACACAATAGGCACAAAAGCCACCTCAACAATTAACTTGATAGAATTATTGCAACAGGCTTTCCAGAAAAGATTCATTGACACAAGTTCATTGAATAAACTGAAACATGGCCTAGTAACATTTGAACAGACTCAAAAACGCAAGAGAGTATTTACACAAAATCAGAATCGCAACGGAAGCGCGATACGGTCCAGGAAAATGGGAATTATATGAAAAAATAATACTTAATGCATTTAAACAGGGACTCAACCCAAAATTATACCGCCAATTGATAGCTAAAAATATTGATAACTTAGAACTAGCAGTTCAGGAAGTGGAGAGAGCCGTAGAAATTGATTCAATAGTCTTACAGCATCAAAAACTATCAATAAACGCAGTAGAAAATAAAACCCCTATAAAATCAAGAGATTCCTCTCCGCGATTTTTCTCCCGAGAATCATCGCCATAACCCATTCAAAATCAAATTTGAACCACCACACCTCAAAGACAATTAAGTTTTGCCACCAATAATCAATTGAGGGCACAAACCAATAATGAACCACTAAGGTGCTACACCTGTAACCGGTTAGGCCATATTGCAAGAAATTCTACTAACAAAGTAGAAGAAACCTCAAAATGTGCATCTAAAAAATATGAAACTACTACCTTCTGGGAATCCAATACCGAGAACGAAGAAACTACATCCGAAACCGAATATACCACAGGAACAGAAATTGGAAAAACATTCCCCACAACTATAACCACGACTATTGACCCGCAACCAATGGAATTAGACCCCTCAATAACAGATATTACTACGGAAAATATCCCTAACATATTAATACCAAATAACAACGACAAAATCTTGATAACAGTGACACAACCATACAGGTCCACTAGTTGGGTATGGATTTCTATGAAAAAAGGAAGAATAAAAGTTAGATGGCAAATTCCTTTTGTTGACGTCGACTATGGTAGAACACAATGTATGGATTTGAGACAAAAATGTCAAGATGAAAATCACTGGAGAGAATTTTGGACTATAAACGGTAAAAAAACTTGTGCACGACTGGCAATGGCTGATGAGCCAACAGCAAATGAGTTGGAACTCCTCCCAGAATTAACTATAGAAAATGGTTATAAAATGGCCACACACCAAGCCTTCCTGATATTATTCAGACAAAGATTGGAAGCATTATTTGAACTTTTTAAGGCAGAAATACAGAAACTTAAACAAAGTACGACATGAAAATTTGAAGTATTTTTCCGTAAAACTAAATATAAAACATCAACTAGCCTAATCCCAATAATTGGGGAACTTGCTTCTCGTTTATTCGGCTTGTCTACTGAAGAGGATTTAAATATATTAAGAGATAATGTTAAAAGATTAAATACTGCCATGAATACGACGCTACATGTACAAAAAATACAAGCGAGTATAGCCAACTATCAAAAAGATAAAATTGAGACCATATAAAAAAAAACTCAAGAACAGTCAACACAATGAATTATTTAAAAAATGAGGTCGACAGAGTAATTTCTGATTCTAGTTTAGCAACAGTTTCACTTGACATTATTATAATGTCATTATTGAATTTAGCCACAGATGTCAGTAAATTTGAGTTCGCGTTATTTGAATTAACAGGAGGATCCCTTTCCTACGACTTAGTAGACCTTTCAGACCTAAAAACCATCCTAAACAAAATAAAAACACACTTAACATTTGGCCTCCATTTACCAGTAGAACCAGAAGTTGCTAACCTATTCTTATATTATACAAAACTAAAAGTACATATAACCGAAATTAATGAACAACTTTTTCCAGTAGTTACAATCCCACTAATTAATCAACAGTCCATATATGACCTATACAAATATTTACTTTTCCCGTTAATATTAAAGAAACCAATTCCTTCATGAGCATTATGCCTGAAACAGAATATATGTTGATTGATCAAGACAGAAGAAAATATGCACTAGCTAATACCCAGGATTTGAAAGAATGCGTCTCATTTAAAAATTTAGTCTACCAACTAACGCTACCTATATATAATGTAAAATAGGATTATGCTTACTAGATCTCTTCCTAAAAGAATCACAACAACTAGATATTCCCAACTCATGTGATGCTTTAGTAGGAAGCACAAAAAGAGAAATCTTCATTAATTTGCGAATCGACTTATGGTTATTTACAGTACCTAAAAAGACAGTAGGAACTCTATCCTGCTACATCAATACAGAAAAGATTGACCCCAGTTATGGAACTGAAATACTGTTACAGGACGTTGGAACGATTACAATAAAACAAGGTTGCAGACTCGTAACAAAGGAAACAACTGTACAAACACCTTTAATCACAACTAGCACAAATGTTATGATCCCAAAAATAATAAACTTACAAGGAATAAACTTGTCTTATACAACGCCAAACATGAACAACGAAGAACCAAAATATCAATATTGCCCAAGATAAAGAAGATTAAGGGTACTATGCAGTTAGCAAAAATAAAAGAAGCATTAGATCAACAGATACCATTGTTCACGACCGAAGACCAAAGATTAAAGTACCTGGAAAGCCAATACGGATTATTCTCACCAAATTCGTGGTATAATATCATAATCACCATATTTATGGTATTTCTTATATCTCTAACAATAAGAGCGCTACTCACAGTAAAATATGGAAAGCTCATTATCCTTTAACCTCAGTTCAATTAGTGAAATGGGCAAAAATAGAAAAATTGTGATTATGCGTAAAACTAACATTCTAACAATAGGTGATGAACAATACAAGAAAATGCCAACATTAAAGTGAAATTTGAAATCAAAATAAATTTAAATCTAACAATAAGTGACGAACAATACAAGAAAATGCCATTATTATAGTGAAATTTGAAGTAAATGTGTCAGTGTAATGTGTATCATATAAATTTAATGTATTTCTATGCCTTAATGTTAGAATACCTGGGATCAATTGGAAACTAAATACAATACAAAAAAATTCGAATAAAAGACAAACAATTGGAATCAGGTATTCACATGTAAACCTTGTTCATGTCAAGTAATTTATTAATTAAATTCAAGTGTAAGCTGTAGGTTCAATACAAGGTGTAGGAATATATACATTTTCTTTAAATAATCATTTTTGAGGTGAAAGAATTAAAATAAAAATATTTTGAAAATAAGAAATTTTAAGAAAGGTAAAATTTAAGGAAAGGGAATGTTCTGATTGACAAGGGCGTCAATCTACAGGGGGATAGGGGATATATGACATATGGACCAGAAGCCCCCCTCCCCCTTACAGAACTCAGAACCAAATCCCTCGTTTGTTCACTTTAGAAAGTTTTAAAATAAAAATCTCTTATACATCTAAAGATTTTAAAGTGTAAATTCATCATCTCATTGGATTTGTGCTTTTTGGCACAAGTTTTACAGCAAGCAAAAAATAATACTTTTTACCTTTGGCACAAGTTTTACAGCAAGCAAAAAAAATGATTCTTTTTAAACTATCAAAATTGGATTCAAAAATATAACTTTCGATTAAAGCTAATTAGAAACCAGATTTCTATTTCTGGTCTGGTCAACAAACTAGAGGTGAAAATCCTCGTTGTAATAAATCTTTTGCAAGGAGGTTAGGCCATATGTTGGATAATTAAAAGAACAGTTGTATTGCAATATTTCAGAGGTCAGTCTACCCAGTGCTTAATTTAGAAATCCGGGTTGATTCTGGATATATAAGGTAGACCAAAAAGCCAGGAGAATATTCAGAAAAGCTCAGTCATGGTTATAGAGATTTGTCAATAGAACCCTCTCAGTCTATGTCCCTTAACTACCCTGCTCCCATGTTCCAATTTGTACATTCAATTAACTTAACTTTATAAGAAACCCCCCCCGTAACACTTTGTCCTTTTTTCTCCCTGCCTTACCCGCCATGGAGCCTTGGGGAGGGGTATTTGACGTTTAATGTTTTGTCTTTTGTTGGATTAATACAATCTTATGATAAGATAACATTTATTGAGGTGAAATATACATGTTTTCACGAACATAGTGCATACCTACACACAGCATTCTATACCTATGGACAATAGAAGGACTATACTGAAATAGAAATCTTGAGCCTCAAATATTTCTCTTTCTTTTAACGGCTTACACTTTTACACTGAGACTGCCGATCAAGACAGATTTCAATTTTTGCTATTTTTATAGCTTCATTGTTCTTTCATATTTTAAAACGGTGGGATCATTTGTCTCTCCAAAATTTGTAAAAACTAAGAGATATTATGACTGGTTTACGAAAATACGTCACAAACGTAACGCACCAATGAAATTAAAGCATACTTTCATGAAACAATTACACATGACATTAAATACGGCAATTTCCTTGAAATACCTTTCCACGATGTTCAAGTGAACCACTAGAGGCTCCTAAGTGAGGTTTTTGGTAACGAAGATTCCAATAGTAGAGTTTCCATTTAGATCCAACACCATTTTTACGGGATTTTAGGCTATATTTCGAAATTCCCGAAGATTATTATACAACAAACTGTTACCATTAGGATTAAGCGAAATAGTATTTAAAACTAATAAATCAGCATTTTCTTCTTCTTTTCTCCAAATGGCGATTCTTCCTAGCTTAACGTTTTTTTTTTAAACATGATTTTAGGCTAGGTTTCCCATAAACGGATATTCATGATTATAAAAAAGTATTCTTTTTAACCTTCTGAATAATGGTTGCAGCTGTAACTGCAATTTAGTAGAGGACGAACCACGGAACATAGTGACCAAAAATTAAAAAACGCGTGAAAAAAAACAAAAAAAACGGCAAGTAAGAAAAATATGCCATTTCTAGCTTATTCAGGAATGATAACAATTATTTGAATTAGTCTTAATAGTAAAACGTTATTTTCAAAACAAATTTAATGGAATTTATAAAACTAACCTGAAACCCCTAAGATGGCGTCGGATCGAAACAAAAAACATACCATAAGAATAGTCTTGGCCGTAAACCATATTCAGGATACATACAGGTTCCTGGTTTGAACAAAAAGAGAAGCACTTTTTTTGCATCTGTGGCCTCTTTTACCTTTTTTCCCACTGCTAGCGGGGTCAGGGTTGCCACCCGATGAGGAAAAAAAATCCCTAGATTTGAGTGATTTTTGGATTGGTTTAGTGATTTTCTTCAATAATCTAGTGATGTATGTGCTGATTTAGCGATATTTCTGTTTAGAAAATGCAAAACTTCACTAGAAATAGTGATAAATCATTAGGGGCGGCCACTCTGAGCCGGGCACTTTAAAATCATAGAGGGCTGTTTAATGGCTCATTTTAAAGGAAGTTACTTACCAGGTTGACACCGTGTACAGAGGCCGTCTTTGCGTCGAATAGGCTCACCAGTATATTCATCAACTTTAATTAACGACACTGGGTAGACCTCTGGGTTAATGACGGAGACGAAACCAATAGCGCCAATTTTTCCATCTGTGTTGACTATAGCAAGACAATGTATGAGAAAATAAAATGTACAGAAGGAAACACAAAACGGCATTTATTTCTACAATATCTCGAGTTTTTTGCAATTTATTGGAGCTTTTTAATGTATCAAAAATACAGTTAAAAAATGAATATTTCGCAATATATAAATTTGATGAACAAGAATCTGGGTTGAGACAACAATAAGCAATCCTTATAATTCTAAGCATATACATCCTATTTCTTAAGGTCAAAATTACTGTTATAGAGCGTTTTTTTTGCCATTTTTCCGATGCCGAATCAACTAAGTTGGTATCTATTTATTTTTCTTCTTACTTAAAAACTAACTAAATTAAAGCATCTTTTTTTTATTTCAAAACACCCCATTGATTTTATAGAGATATTCCTTAACGTTAGAAACCATACACCTTCATATGTTATTTTGATTGAAGTGGCATATTTTACGAATGAGGAATGAAAAATTTCCAAAGATGGCACTGATTAGCCAACCTTCTGAGGCCAAAGGAAAAGCAAGTTGTCCCTGAATAGGGTAGGAAAAGGGCATAAGAAATTATTGAAAGAAATCTATTGGAGCTTCATGAAACAAGGGTACAGAGGAAAGCTTTGACTGGATTGGAATAGAGTTATCTGTGCAGCGATGTTGATCTCAGGCTTTTTGGGTGCTGGTGAGCAATTCACTGATAAAAAATAAATAAAAAAAATACTACTACTAGCAACTATCTGCAGCACCATGCCGCCTAACGTCAATACAGCTTGTGCACACTCTTCCTCCGCCCCAATCTGTTCGAATCTTCACTCTTAGTCCCAGTGTCCTTCAATCAATCAGTCAACCATTTATTAATGCTAAAAATTACAAACGTAAAAGAGTTACTTGGCCCAATAAGCTTGGATTGTAGTGAGCCACACAATACAATAATAAAACACTGGACTTTTATAAAGCACTGAAACTAATACAATAATAAACACTGGACTTCTATAAAGCACTAAAATTCATACAATAATAAAACACTGGAATAAGACAAGGATATTTAAAAGATAAGAAGGTTTCGTAAATGATTTAAAAAAGAAGGGATACATGTAAATTGCGATAGAATAAAAGAAAAAAACAAGGGAGAAATCCTTCCGTATAACATCTTTTGACCCCATTTGGGAACGACCTGCTTTTCATTTATCCCCAGTTGAATGACTAGAAGACCCAATCTTTGGCATTATGCCATTCTTCATCTTTAAAACATGTCCAAACCAAGGACACTTTTCAAAAGTATTTTTAATTGTGACAAAAAACACCCTGAGCTGTTCTACTTTGTACACCATCACTGCATCCACTATCTTTACTAATACTACCACCCAGGTAAGTGAAGCTATCCACTCGATCGAACACCTGGATTTCTTAATTTCAAATAAAAAAAATGTTTTTTTTTAACTGCAAGTAAGGAGCGACTTTAAAACTTAAAACGAAGAGAAATTATTCCGTATATGAAAGGTGTTGTCCCCTCCTCAACGCCTGGCTCTTTACGCTAAAGTTTGACTCTTTCTCACAACTCTATTTTTAAAAAAAATAAAAGACTTTAGCGTTTTACGATGAAGTTTAACTCTTACTCACAACTCTACTTTTTAAAATAATAAAACCTTTAGCGTAAAGAACGAGGCGTTGAGGAGGGGACATCACCTTTCATAAACAGAATAATTTCTGTTCGTCATAAGTTTTAAAGTCGCTCCTTACTTGCAGTTAGAAAAGAACTTGTTTTTTTATAATTAATTTCTGAACGTTTTTGAATTAATGCATGTTTAGATTTTGGCTCACCACACGCAAATAATTAAAACGAAACTTGCATATTAATTCTTTTTTTGGCTAAATGGCTTTCTCATAGTTTTGATCAGGTGATTCTGATAAGAAAAGGAATGGGGGAGGAGGTTTAGTTGTCCTCCAATTTTCGGTCACTTAAAAAGACAACTAGAACTTTTTATTTTTTTTACGAACCTTTTTATTAGTAATAAATATACATAACTTACAAATTAACTTACGTACCGAACTTCTATATTTTGATATTTTTATTACGTATATATGAGGGGATTAGCCCCCTCGTCAATACCTCGCTTTTTACACTAAAGCTTGAATTTTGTCACAATTCTTTAAGAATCAATCACAAAAGCCGCAGAATAAATAGTTAAAATTACTAAGAATACTTTAGCGCAAAGAGCGAGGTATTGTGGAGGAGACGAACACCCTTATATACGTAGTAATTTGTTCTGTTTAGGTCTTAATACTGCTTCTTACTTCCAATTGATTTTTTTTTAATTTATGTTCCCATTGTTTTTGTTTTTTTTTAGTAATGCTAGAAACCTTTGGCCCCTTCATGGAAATTCTCTTCCCTCGTAATAAATTCCTCAATGGAAAGACCCTCCCACGTAACCCCCTCCTCCGCCCCCCCTCAATACAGAAAAGTCCCCCCTGGAAACGTCTGTACACTTCCCAATAACCATTGCTATATGTAAACAACGGTCAAAGTTTGTAACTTGCAGCCCCTCCTCCGGGGACTGTGGGGGATTAAGTCGTCCCGAGCGACATAATTATTAGGTTTTTTGACTATTTTGAACAAAATGGTTATCTCAGAATTTTGATCACGTGACTTCAGGGAAAATTGGCGTGGGAGGGGGCCTAGGTGTCCTCCAATTTTTTGGTTAGTTAAAAAGGGCACTAGAGCTTTTAACTTCCCTTAGAATGAGCCCTCTCGCGACATTGTAGGACCACTGGGTCGATAAAATAACCCCTGAAAAAAAACGTATCCGTGATCTTGAGGCTTCTATAGTAGGGTTCTCTGATACGCTGAATCTGACTGTGTTATTTTTGTTAAGATTTGATGACTTTTAGGGACTGTTTCCCCCTATTTTTAAAATAAGGCAAATTTTCTCAGACTCGTAAATTTTGATGGGTAAGACTAGACTTGATGAAACTTATATATTAAAAATCAGCATAAAAATGCGATTCTTTTGATGTACCTATTGGTGTCAAAATTATGTTACTATTTTGTTACCACAAACTGTTTTATTCCTAGTTTAAGCGACTTAGTCTTCTTAACTCACGCATACAAAATTAATGTTTTTTAGCCTGACAAAATAATTTAACTGTAAATGAAAATATTAAGGAATACTTACAAAAAAGTTTTCTTTCCGAATGTACAAGAGAGTAAAACATAGTTTGCTGCACGAGGTTTTTTTTATTTTATTTTTTAAGCCTAAATGTTAAAACGTAGGCCTATTAAAACGTAAATCATCACTACCCTGTTTTATTTCCTATCCCAGGGTTCAATTAATAAAAAACTAAGATTTTTTTTACATGTGAATCCTTTCTCTCGAAAATTTTATAAATAGGTAGTGCCTATATAAATTTTGGGAAAAAATTAAGGAATTTGGAGAGTTCATTATTGTTATTTTAATATATACTAATTTTTATACATCTAAACAGCGTAAGATTGACAACTCTGGATTGAGCAAGCCATGCATCAGCGTCTATCTAGAAAAGCCACGTATTTGGAATTACCATATAACAAAAACTCTTCAATACAGATATTACTTTTTCCACTTTTTTTTATTTTGGGAAAAGATCAAGAAGCTATTTTTAATATTTTATTATTTTTAATAAAATGTGAATCTTACAGTTATTTTTATCTACGCGGCCCATTAGTCTTAAGGTTGACTAATCTAGACTGTGAAAATAAAACCCCTTGAAAAAGTTACCAGGTAACTATGACCTGGATTGAATAGAAAGCATTTGAAGAATTTGTTGTTGGTTAGAGGGGATAGTTTGGATTTAATTATTTTCCATAATTATTTTCGTCAACGAACAATAGTACAAACAGTACAAGTACTACATTATTTCATTAATAAATTGAGTTATTTGTTAATACATGGCAATTAGGTTAAAATTTGGCGTCAAAATTCTGTCGGGAGAGACGCTAATCAAGATTTTGTCAGGAGAGAGGTCAGAAGTCTGCCACTGAGAATGCCACTGAAGGTGCAAGAGAGGTCAGAACTGGCACTGTTCATAAGTGAATTACTCAGAAAATTTGAATTTCGAGATAAATTCGTAGGCTTAAGGAGGATTTCGAGGCTCTAAGGGAAGGGGGAGGTTTCCGCTACTCCCGACGGTTGCACTACAGCATTCATCTTGCTTCAATAATGGTGCCAGATGTGGGTTCTTACCCTCTAAAGAAGGTAACACACTTATCATTGGAATAATATTTTTTCGCAAGGCAAAAAAAAGGTCACCGGCTTCAGAAAAGATCATTTTGTTTTTTAATCAACAAAATATCTACATTCAGTTATGGAGTTTCCGGTAGTATCAGATATCAAATTTTAGAAATTTGCCATAACTGGACTAAGAACATTTTTCAAGTACCAAGGGTGCAACATACATTTTGCGCCCCTAAAGCAACCCTTCTAGTCAAAAAACCGAAATACATGGACTCAATCACAATTACTCAAAAATGTCATCAAGTTAAGTAACTCTAAAGCTAACAGAGAAAGTGAGTATGAATAAGCGTAAATGTAAGCACAGCACGAGCAAAATGAGATATGAGATATACTATACATTTATTAAAAAAGAAGAGAAACACCATTCGCCATTCACCTGCCATGAAAGGCAATAAGCTTGGATGGGCAAGCGAGGTTATCACCCTCAGCTAATTAAAACCACATTCATATCACGCTACTCAACACAAAACAAACTCAACTGATGAAGGAAGAAAGGAAAAAAGAAGAAAACAAGAAGAAGAACAATGTCTTTGCCCTTTATCTTTGATGATTTTGCCTTTTTAATTTCTTTTAATTTTAAATGTTTGACTTAATGTACTGACTTGAATTTTTTTTTTCACTTTTACTTACATATAAAGCGAATTCAGCTCTATAGAGCTTGTGATAGTCTTTTGAAAATAAATATTATCTTATTATAAGACAGAAAACAAAACAAAATTAACAGCAAAATATATCAGGGAAATGCCTTGAATAGAATGACAACCTGGAGTGGGCTTCACATCAATTTCACTCACGAGATAAATGAAACTTCTTTGCCCGTGACTTGAAGGTTAGAAGACTAGGCGCATTTTTAACACGCTTGGGCAACATATTCCAAACAGGGGAACCATAATAGCGAATCACAAAAGATGCCCGAGTGGTACTCCTAAACTCATAAGTTAAGTTATCGGCTTTTCTCGTATTATGATTATTACGGTCAAAAGTATAACGATTTTCAAAAGCAGGGGTGAGGAGGCGATTCAAATATTTATACGCTGATTTTCGCAAGTAGAAAATCGCGACTTGGTAATCTCGAGCTCAGGATACATACATTAACTTACTGTTTTTAAAATGCTCATGAGCAGGAACCTCTTCAGAATCATAAAATTATGACAATAATTTTACAGCTCTATTCTGAAGTTTTTGTAGTCTTTTGAAACATGTTACAAAATTAATTGCCCATATTGAGCATCCGTGGCTAATATATGGACAAAATATAGAAAAATAAATCATTTTTAGAATCTTTTTTGGGACTAGATTTTTAATTCGTCGCATCACCCCAAGACCTCTGTATAATTTTTGAGCTATTGCACTTGAATGGTTTTTCCACGACAGGTTTTCATCAATTAAAAACTCTAAATACTTGATTGTTGCTACTCTTTTTATCACATTTCCTCCAACCGTAATTTGATCATTTCCAGCACTTGACGAAAGTCTAAAAAATATCATGGAAAAAGTTTTAGAAAAGTTTACGGTTAACAAATTATATTGAGAAAAAGTTAGAAATTCAGAGACAGCATAATGAATTTTATTAAACAAAACATCAAGTGAAGGCGCAGCTAGAAAGAGCAAAGTGTCATCTGTAAACAGCATGACACCAGTCTCCGACAGGTAATGCTTCACTTGATGAATGAAAATGATGAAAAGAAAGGGGTCCCAGGATTGACCCTTGTGGGACCCCGCGCTCTATTTTCTTTTTTTGAAGATAAAAATGATCCATTCTGTACTATCTGATACCGATTGTGTAGATATGATGAAAACCACTCCAGGCTTGAACTCTTCACCCAAATCGAGTCAAGAGCTTGAATAAGCTGTGAGCTGTCCCCCGTATCGAATGCTTTTCTCATATCTAAAAACACAGCTGCGGGTATGAGACCAGCTTCAAATTCATCACTAATCCAATGAACCAATTTCAGAACAGCCATATCCGTAGATAGCCCTTTCCTGAACCCAAATTGGTTTTCCATTAGAAATTTATTCTTTTCTATATAAAAGCTTAACTGGGCATGTACTGCTTTTTCATATAACTTAGAATAGAATGGGAGAATAGATATAGCTCTTCGATTCAACGGGTCATCTTTTTTCCCTCCTTTATGAAGAGGAACCACTCTTGCAATCGTTAGTGCTTCCGGGAAGACTCCATGATCCAGAGAAAAGTTAACAAGGTGCGTCAAGATAGGTTAAGACACTCGTTTTTGCAGCTTTTAGGAGTTTCAGCGAAAACTCATCCATCCCGCTAGAACTCCACTTCATCGTAGCCAGGAATGGTGCCACTTCCCGTTCCGAATATCTTGCTAATTCAAAGGAATTCTCGCTTGCAGGCTGTCTTTCAAAAACAGATCCAAAACTGATAAATGTGCGTAGGTTAGCCCGCGCTGGATCACAAAGTAAAGTCGTTTTTCCAATTCTATGTAGGAAATAACTCAGGTGGCTGTGACCGGTTACAAATCATATAGGTAAAGAGACGGGTAATAATTTTACAATCCTTGGTACTTCAAAATGTTTTAGAATTTTCTAGAAATAGTACCTGATGCTATCAAAAACTGAATAACTGGATATGGTGGTCTTGTTGATTAAAAATTGAATTTCCGACCTTGTTCTAACTTTACAAAATACATAAATTTCCGATTTTTTAAAACTTTACAAGATACATAAATTGATATAAGTTTCCATTTAACCAATTCAAACAAGCAGAATTCAGTTTTACTGTCCTTGGTATTTCAGAATGGTCCGAGCCCAGTTATGTCAAATTTCCTAGATGTGGCACCTGATATTACCAAAAACTAAATAACCGAATATGGTGATGTTCCTGATTAAAAACTGAATTCCCGATTTTTCCTAACTCTGCAAGACAATCTACACAAGATTGTGCAGGCTTCCATTTAACCAATTTAAGCAAGTACAATTTAGTTTCACTGTCCTTGGTACTTATCATACTCCTATATTTATGAAAAATGTCCTGAGCCCGCTTATGCAAACATCCTAGATTTGGTTCTCATACTATCAAAAACTGAATAGCTGAATATGGTGGTCTTGTTATTTAAAATTGAATTCCTTCTTTTTGAATTCTGAAAATTGAATTCTTGTTAACTTAAAATTGAATTGATTTTTCCTAACTATGGCACTTGGTATTAACCAAGTGACATATAGAAATCGCAAATTCTGTCGGTCTATCTGTCTTTCGGTCCCGGTTTTGCTACTTTAGGCACTTCCAGGTAAGCTAGGACGATGAAATTTGGCAGGCGTATCAGGGACCGGACCATATTAAATTAGAAATAGTCGATTTCTCGATTTGACCTTCTGGGGGGGAGTGGGGGCCCGTTAATTCGGAAAAAATAGAAAAATGAAGTATTTTTAATTTACGAACGGTTGATCAGATCTTAATGAAATTTGATGTTTGGAAGGATATCGTGTCTCAGAGCTGTTATTTTGAATCCAAACCGGATCTGGTGACATTGGTGGGAAGTTGGGAGGGGGAAACCTAAAATCTTGGAAAACACTTATAGAGTGGAGGGATCAGGATGAAATTTGGTGGGAAAAATAAGCGCAAGTCCTAGATACATGATTGACATAACCGGAACGGATCCGCTCTCTTTGGGGTAGTTGGTGGGGGGGCTAATTCTGTAAAATTAGAAAAAAATTAGGTATTTTTAACTTACAAACAGGCGACCGGATCTCAATGAAATTTGATATTTAGAAGGATATCGTGTCTCAAAGCTCTTATTTTAAATCCCGACCGGATCTGGTGACATTGGGAGAGTTTGGGGTGGGGGAACCTAAATTCATGGAAAACGCTTAGATTGGAGGGATCGGGATGAAACTCGGTGGGAAAAATAAACATAAGTCTTAGATACGTGATTTACATAATTGGAACGGATCCGCTCTATTGGGGGGGGGGGGTAATTCTGAAAAATTAGAAAAAATGAGGTATTTTTAACTTACGAAGGAGTGATCGGATCTTCATAAAACTTCATATTTAGAAGGACCTCGTAACTCAGATCCCTTATTTTGAATCTTAACCGGATCCAGCGTCATTTGGGGGGGGGGGAGCGCGGAAATCTTGGAAAATACTTAAAGCGGAGAGATCAGGATGAAACTGGGGAAGAATAAAAACCTGTCTAAGATACGTGACTGACCTAACCGGACCGGATCTTTAGGTTTTCCCCGTCCAACTCCCCCCAATTTCATCAGATCCGGTCTGAATTTAAAATAAGAGCTTTGAGACACAATATCATTCCAAACCTCAAATTTCATTAAGATCCAATCATCTTCATTTTTTTGTTCATTTTTCTTCATTTTTGAAAATACTTCATTTTTTTCTATTTTTTGCGAATTAACCGGCCCCCCACTCCCACCCCCACATGGTAAAATCGGGAAAATGACTATTTCTAATTTAATCTGGTCCGTCCCTGATACGCTTGCCAAATTTCATCGTCATGGCTTACCTGGAAGTGCCTAAAGTAGCAAAACCGGGACCGACAGACCGACAGACAGACCGACAAACAGACAGACCGACAGAATTGGTGATTGCTATATGTCACTTGGTTAATACCAAGTGCCATAACAAGATCTAAGAGCTCATATGGCACTTGTGACGAGGCGAGAAGAGCTAAGAGCCAAGAGATCATATGGTATGAGCTCTAACAAAATTCTATGAATCAATAGATTGATTTAAAAGAAAAATAAGAGGCTTAATGCCGGTCAAGATTTAAAATAAGAGCTTTGAGTCACAAAGTCCTTCTAAATATCAAAATTCATTCAGATCCAATCACCCACTCGTAAGTTATAAATACCTAATTTTTTCTAATTTTTCCTCTCCCTTTTGCCCCTCAGATGGTTGAATCTGGGAAAACGACTTTATAAAATCAAATTGTGCAGCTCCCTGACACGCCTACCAATTTTCATCGCTCTAGCACGTCCAGAAGCACCGAACTCGCCAAATCACTGAATCCCTCCCCCCAAATCCCCCAAAGAGAGCGAATCCAGTACGATTCTTTCAATCACCTATCAAGGACATTTGTTTATTCTATCCACCAAGCTTCATCACGATTCCTCCACTCAAAGTTTTTTTCCAAGATTTCCCCCTTCAACTCCCCCCAATGTCAAAAGATCTGGTCGGGATTTGAAATAAGAGCTATGAGACATGAATTCCTTCTAAAAATCAAATTTCATTACGATCCGATCATCTATTCGTAAGATAAAAAATACCCCAATTTTCATGTTTTCCAAGAATTCCGGTTTCCCCCCTCCAACTCCCCCGAATGTCACAGGATCTTGTCGGAATTTGAAATTAGAACTTTAAAGCACAAGATCCTTCTAAATATCAAATTTCATTAAGATCTGGTCACCCTTTCGTAAGTTAAAAATACCTCAATTTTCAAAATTACCCCCCCCCCCCAATTCCACCAAACAGAGCAGATCCGGTCCAGTTATGTCAGTCACGTATCTTAGACAGGTTTCTATTCTTCCCATCCAGTTTCATCCTGATCTCACCGCTTTAAGTATTTTCTAAGATTTCCGGTCCCCCCAACTGCCCCCCTCCCAATTACGCTTGATCCGGTTGAGATTTAAAATAAGATATCTGAGTTACGAGTTCCTAAATAAGAAGTTTCATGAAGATCCGATCACTCCTCCGTAAGTTAAAAATACGTCATTTTTTCTTATTTTTCAGAAATACCCCCCCCCCCCAATTGAGCGGATCCGTTCCAATTATGTAAATCACGTATGCAAGACTTCTGCTTATTTTTCCAACCAAGTTTCATCCCAATCCCTCCAATCTAAGCGTTTTCCATCATTTTGGGTTTCCCCACCCCAAACTTCCCCCAATGTCACCAGATCCGGTCAGGATTTAAAATAAGAGCTTTGAGACACGATATCCTTCTAAATATCTAATTTCATGGAGATCCAATCACCCGTTCGTAAGTTAAAAATACCTCATTTTTTCTAATTTTTCAGAATTAACCCCCCCCCCCCCCCCCAACTACCCCAAAGAGAGAGGATCCGTTCTGGTTATGTCAATCATGTATCTAGGACTCGTGTTTTTTTTCCACCAAGTTTCATCCCGATCCCTCCACTCTAAGTGTTTTCCAAGTTTTAGGTTCAGTCAAGAAGAGACTGGAAGCTGTGATACAACAGAAGAAAATTCTGAAAGACATTCAGTGTGGTTTCAGAAAAAATAGAAGTGCAGAAGGCAGTCTTATGTGCCTCAAACAGGAAGTATTATATTCTTTGCAAAATGGGTAAATTTTAGCAGCGAATTTAATTGACATTGAAGGTGCTTTTGATAATAGCTTATGCTGACGACTTGCTTCTTATTAACCGAACTGAGGCCGGTTTAGCGCGTTCTGTCCGATCCGTTGCTGATGCAT
This sequence comes from Artemia franciscana, assembly GCF_032884065.1. Lineage (NCBI taxonomy): Eukaryota > Metazoa > Arthropoda > Branchiopoda > Anostraca > Artemiidae > Artemia > Artemia franciscana. The sequence goes on from NC_088883.1 coordinate 8,136,520, forward strand.
TTGCAAGAATTGGATTATTGCTAAATGTAGATAAATGTGAATTTCTTATATTTAATGGAGTTAGTTCGTCGCATCCTTTGGATTGCATTTCTTTTTCTGTACCACAAGTTACTTCTTTTCGATGGCTTGGGATTTCTGTTTGCAATTCTTTTAGTTATTTTCGTTTTCAGAAGATTCGGGATATTCAATTTAAGCTTAAACTGGGCTATTCAAAAATTATTGGAAATCGTGGACATTTCCGGCGACAAGCACTTACAAAGCTCTACTCGAGTTTCTGCGACCATTCTGTGTTATTTTGTGCTGTTTTTTTATGCTTTCGAATAAAGGTGACGTAAAGAGGGTCAAGACGGATTACTATCGGTATTTAAAATTCCTACTTTATTTACCACGATCATTTCGGAACCGAAGGTTAATTAGTAAATATCAGGCAACGGATATTGTTCTTTCGGTCGAAAAACTAAGTTCAAATTTAATTGATGAAGCGCCAATCTGTCTTGGTCCTAACAATCACCTTATCCGCCTCTTTTGCTAAATTGTTATTTTTTTCTTGTATTTGTGTTATTTGTTTTTGTGTTTTTTTTGTGTTATTTGTAGTTCTTTATTTTTCTCCTTGTACTCCACTTTTTCCCTTTTTGTAAGTGGGTAAGAAATAAATTATTATTATTATTATTAATATACTTCATAGAAAAATGGTTGGAAACCAAGTAACAGCTGACTTAAAAGGCCAAATGTTAGCATTTTCAAATGATTATTTAATGGGAAGAAAAGTTAAAGTGCGAGTTAGTGGAACAATTTTTAATATAGTAGTAGTAGTAGAACAATTTTATTAGAAATAGACATTTCTTAATCAACAGCACAACATAAGCGAAGCTTGCGAGACTGTGCTAACTTCAAGAAAAATAAAGAGAGAATATGGAGAATGAGACCATATACCGAAATCAACAAAAAAATAATATAAACGATACATTACCTTGCGTGACCCCAAGACAACAAAAATAACAAACAAAAAAATACATAAATATTACAAAAGAATAACCTATGGAAAATTTATTTTAGTTAATCTGTTTCAAAAGTATACCTACCGAGCAACTCCACCCGTAAATCAGACTTAAACTGGCCAAGGCTACCTATTTCCTTAATATCTATACTCAGTTTATTCCAAAGTTTTGAAGCTCTGTAAATAAGTGAAAAAGAAGACCTACTTGTTATAACAGTGTTTCCTGAAAGAGGAATCCCTCAAGCATCAGCATTGGGGCCTGACATGTACAACATAGGATCATACGATATTCGTATCAACATGAAGGATGATGGAGGAGCTATTTTTTGCAGATGACAATACTGCATGGGTGATGGCGTGTGATACCTACCATATAAAGACCCTAATAACCCAGGTCGTTGCAAAATAAGGAAAATGGTCCAAAGAAGCTGACTTAAAGTTTTTATGCAACTAAGACGAAAGCAATTGTTTTCACAAGGAAAAGAATTGGAACCCTTCCAGATCTGTACTTAAGTGGCCACCCAGTTGAATATGTTAGCGAAGCAAAAATACTAGATGTACTGGTTGACAATAAACTTACCTGGGATCCCCATGTGATGTATCATAAATCAACATCTTTGAAAAGACTGGATGTTATGAAGAGTTTGGCCTATATGGCTAGAAGATTACCAGCAGAACTTTTGATCCAGTATTATATCAAATATATATTGCCTAAAATGGATTATTGCTCAAGAATTTATGGCAAAGTTTGTCTTTCTACCATTGCAAGATTAGATGTAGTCCAAAACTCAGCCATAAGAATTGCATTTGGAGCAATGTTAGTATCCTTCTATCAGAAAGTGGTCTAGCAGACCTGGAAACACGAAGAAAGATCAGATTTTTTAAATATGTACAGAGGATTTGGTCTTTAGAAAATAACCACCCAGTTAAGTCAAAAATCATCAAACCTGGTCGCCAAGCAACTGCCAACATAGCTAAATCAAGAAATCAATCCAATTACCTTAAAGCAGCATTAGAAATATGTAGAAGTTATGGAATTAATATAGTACTTTCAAGTATGTTAAGAGTGGGTGAAATAAGTGTCCCTCCACCATGGGAGGAAAACAGGATCAGTTCAAGATTAGAATTTAATATGGACCAAATAGTCTAGTGGACTTGGCATTCTGCATGATGATGGACAAAGAGTACAAGGGATACTTTCCATTATTCACTGACGGATCGAAAGCAAATGAAATAAAGCATGTAGGAGCAGCATTTTGGTGCCCTTTCAAAAATGTGTCCAAAAAATTAAATCACCTCCAGAGAGCAGTGTATTCCTGGCAGAAGTTTACGCCATTAAGAAGGTGCTGGAGTTCAGTGAGGAATCTGTTGAAGAGGACAAGGTGATCATTTACTCTGATTCAAAAAGTGCTATTCAAGCAGTTGTAAATGCTAGTACTATGGAAAAACTGGAAATGAAAATAGCAGATGTGAAGGCCAAATCCGCCGTTGAGTCAGGAACACTTGTAACCAACATGGACACTCCTTAAGAATTCATTTGATAAAGTGATTAAAGAGATTGATCGTCAGGGTTTTAAAACGAATAGAGATTTGACTGGGAATCTTTCTGTGACAATGAAAAAGCAGAGAAATATAGAAACGAAGGTGTATAAAGAAGTCACTAGATATGAAGCAAAAAAACTGTTTCGACTCCGATCACACCATGCAGGAGTTGGTTGTTACAAAGCAAAATTCTTGGGACAGAGTGAGGAACGTCCTAAGTGTGGTACATCAGAAACTATAGAACACTTGATGATAATGTGCCGCGAAAGCGAACAAGAGAGACGTGAAATAAACGAATTTTTCAGACAGAAGAAAGTGCAGCCGAGCCTATATATTCTATTAGGAGGATTTGATAGTGAAGAAGAAAATTGTATGATAGTCAGTCTTGTCATACAGTTTCTAACAAGAAACACAAGATTAAAGGTCATTTAAATTACAGTTTCACCAAAGAAGATTTCCTCCTAGTATTTATTAAGAAGTGAGAATCGATTTGCCATACAACGTCATCTAGGCTAAACAGCAAGAGAGGAGTTAATATCAACATCAACGTCAAGTTAGTATGGAAGAAAAGACTTATTGTGGACTCATCTAGTTGGCTTAATATTTAGCCTAGTATTTATTTTATGCTCACTCGTTTCCATTTTTTTTTAATCATTTCAGATATTCTCTAAAATCAAGTGGCCTTATTCGGGCAGCTGAAAAAGAAAGTCTTTTTCCACTTAATTATTACCACTTAATTTCCATTGTTTGAACTAAGCTAGCAGACATCTGTTTTACCAATATTTGTAAAATGATTAGACTTTGGAAGCAAAACCAGAATGCTGGCGGAAAGTGATTCTGGCTGCTGGTTTTAGCTTTGAGTTTTAAGCTAAATGTCTCATAAGGATAGGCCTAGTAAAACTTGAAATTTTGACTTGTTTTTCTTCATGTTTGTATCAGCTTGTTGAATAAATAGTAAAATTCTACTTAATTGACTTCTTGCTATCTCAGAAAGTGTTTAGGCTAGGAAAATGAAACTTTCAGGGATGAATCTACAGACTAAAGTATGTCCTGGGAAGGTATTTTGAAGCATCTACCTCCATTTCAGCCTGGAGACCTAATGTTTTGTTTCAAAATTTAGGAAATGTATTTGCATATCTTTAAAACCTTATAATATAGGATTGAGCAAAGTTATGAAGCTGAAAACAATTTTGTTGTACTTCAATTAAGCAGGAGATCTATTTTGCAAGGTTTCACTTTTATATAACACATGTATTTTTCAAGGTCATCAATAATCAGGGCCCTCTAGAGAGAGAATGAATAGAGGTAGGTACTTCAAAATACCTTCCCAGGACATACTTTAGCCTGCAGACCCATCCCCAAAAGTTTGATTTTTCCTAACCCAAATGCTTTCCAAGATAGCAAGAAGTCAATTAACTAGATTTTTAATAGTGTTTTAGTGTTCTTAATCATTAAAACCATCAATAAGCATTTCATCAAAGTAATTTTGGAAGCACTTGACTTAAGACAAGGTTTGCACTTAAACTGACATGCAGTTTCCTGGATCCTATTTTGGGCTTTCAATATGATTATTAAAGTGTTGCTTTTTCAATTTAACAAAAGCCAGTATTCTGTAATTTTATCATGTATGCATTACTCTAAAGAAAATTATCATACATGCATTGCTCCAAAGAAAATTCAACGCACTAAAAAAAGACATAAAAAATAAAAGAAAAAAATTGTTTTCAGTAAGTTGTTAAAAACTAGCAAAAAATACCAGTTTGAAAATCTATCATAGTGAATGTATAACAATCTGCATGCTTTGTTGACAATTTTAAACTAGAGTGCCATTTCTAAGTGTTGTTCATAGTAAATTAGTATTATATGTTTTTTAGCTGACATTAACTTATTTTGGAAATACTATTATGGATGTGACACAAGCTCCAAACATGGCTGAGCCTATTACTATTCCTGAGACTGTTTTTATTAAAAATGGTAAGTTATCCAATAGAAATTTTGGTAAAAAACTAAAAAAAAAAAGCTGTTTTTCTTTAGTAAATTGTCTCTTATTCATCTTATCCTAAAGTTCTCTGTAAAAATAACAAAAAAAAGAACATGCAACTGCATAAAAGCTAGGTATTTTGCTACACAAAAGCCTAAATTATAAGCTATATTTTTTCAGCTTGGGGAGACAAAAAGTCTCTCAAGGTAACAAATTTTCTCTAACTATTTTCTGTTTTTGGGCATAAACAAGTAAGAGAAAAATTAGAAAGCAGTAGAAAAAATGCATTCCTACTGAAGAGTTTATTTTGTATGGCAGCCACAATAATTATCTATTAATTATAAGTACTAGTTTTATTATAATTATCTATAATTATATATAAATATATATAAATATTAATTATAGGGACTAGTTTCTGTCTCTTACAATAAGCAGTTTTTTAAACCAAATTACCTTCATCATTTTTCATAACATTACTTGATATTTGTTGGTATCTACCAAATTATCTCACTGGCAAATGTGATTTAAGGTAAGGTAATTTGTTTGTTTCCTGTGATTATCTTTTTTTGATTTGTAAATAAATCAAGAAAAAGAAAAGGAGTTTATTATAAGGTACATGTTGATGATTAAAAGGATACATCAAGCAATTTTCTTTTTTTTAAGTTACCAATAAGTACCCTTCTTGGTAGCTAATGCACAAGCTGTTGGTTTTTATTGTGTGATGTTTGTTATTGTCTTTATCTTGCCACTTTTTATCTGAATCATTTCCTTGACAAAGAGCACATAATTCCATTAGGTTTTTTCAGTTTGTCCAAATTCTGTCAAGTTTTCCAGTTTTCCCAAACTTGTTATCAAGAGTTGTTCAGGTGTTGCTAGTTTTATATGGTGCAGTCAATAGATTTTGAGTAGGAGAGGTGCAAAAACATTGATTTTTCTAGTTTTTTTTTGTAGATTTTAGACAACTTCCCTTTCCCACACTGCACATATTCTCTTATTTTTAAAACAAAGTTTGTTTTTACTTTTTTCATAAATATGTGCTATTTGTTCAGTATAGCTTAAATTACCTTAAATCCCAGCTTGGAGCGATATAAGGATTATCTATCCTTGTGATGCTCCATGAAAAAAAAGAACTTGTTTGGTGTAGATTGTGGCTGTTAAACTAGACTTTTATGGAGGACTCTGCAGCTTCCCAAATGTAAAGGAACTCCTGGCAGAGCCATTCCCTATCAATGTTGGACTTGAACATGTCAGTTGAAGTAGCAGAAACTGTTTCTTCAGAGAGCTGGTTCCTTATATTGATGATTAATTGGCTGAAGAAACGGCTTCTATGTCTACTTGTGGAATGCTGCATGGGGAGCTTCAATGAATGTCCTCTAGTACCAGAATGCAAGGGCTGTGCAAAAAGACTGGGAAGGGTGTTTTTAGAGATGATTTTTTTGGTTAAAATAATGTCACCCCTTTTCTGTTGGTATGTCAGCGTTGGCAGCTTCAAATGATGTAGTCTTTCTTTGTATGGAAATTTATTCATGCTGCTAACCATCTTAGTGGCACAACTTTGGACATCCTCAAGCAACGTCTTATCTTTTTTGAAGAAAGGGGCTGCCAATGACATTCCAACCTCCAGGTGTGGACATACAAGTGCCTTATATAACTTCATAAGAACTTTAGGGTGTCGGCTGGAGATGGTTCTTTTTATGATACCAAGGGTTTTATTTGCAGAAGATGAAACAGACTTAGCATACAAGCTAAGTGTGATTATCTTATTTATTGCCTACCAAAGATATTTCATGTTTTATTTTCCAGGGAGCATTGTCTTTATGTTTATTGTAAATAATATTTTCATCACAAAGGATTTGTTTGTTGATTTTAATCAATACTTGTTCTAAGATTCAAGATTAAGCCATATTGAATCAATGATAGTTTAATCTCGAGTAGTCTGATTTGTATGTTTGTTGTGTCTTAAAATTATAAGCTTGCCTCTAGGCCGTATTTGCTGTCAATTGACTCCCTTGTAAAAAGGAAGATCTTTTTCAGGGGGGGGGGATGGTTAGAAAAAAAAAAATTCATATAGTAAGTAATAATCTTTCAGTTATTTCATTAGAATTGGAAGGAAACATATTTCAATTATCAGCTATGGTAAGTCAATGTTTTTGAAACAGGAAGTAGGGTACCTATTCTCTCTCTTGTATATTCACATGTTTTCTGAATCATTTTACCAATATAGAATTTGAAACAAAATGAGTAAAAGATGCAACAATAGAATTAATTGAACAATTTTAAGAAAACTAGGACTAGCATTCAAAGGAAAAAGCTATATTGTCACCTATTGTTTGGTGGCTCTTTCATGCTAGATGATTTTCAAGACTTTTTCAGCTCTAATTCTAAATATTTGTGTTGGCTATTTACCAAACATAGTTTTATTTCTCTCTTTATAAGGGTCATTATTCTTTCTTGTGGCCATTGTGTTGAAAATGGGAAGCAGCTGGTCTTGCTTTGTAAGTTTTTGTGTTGAATGTGTTTGATGTCCCTTTTCTTTACACTTTCTTTCAGAAGTCGAAGAGGCTTTACCAAGTCACGACAATGCGCTTCTTGACTTTCCAAACTCTCTTTTGTCTTTTAAAAGGGAAGATGTTCCTGTGGGTACTATTGGCTGTTTTTCAGGACCATGTAAACTTGAACCTGACACCAAGGAACTGAGCTCTGCATGTTTTGACAGTGAAGGTACATCTCAAGCATTTGGTTTTTGTATAATCAAATATTTTGAGTAATATTTTATTGGGCAAAACCAGAACAAATTACAATTTAATTGGACTTCATAATCTTAAAATTTGAGAATGCTGAAGCTGAAACAAGATGAAAAAATACTTGAAACCATGCAATGGATTATGGACAACAATTCCTGCAAATTCTGGAATGTGCAAATTTCTCTATAGAAATTTGCTAATTTGCTTCACTTGTTTCATTTCTAAAATAAAACACTGAAAATTAGTGTCCTTGTAGTGTAGTAGTAAAAAGTAAGTATTGTAGTGTAAATATTTTGCATTTGTAGAAGATGGTATTTATTTTTTCACTCCTCTTTTTAATATCTCCATTGCTGTAAATTGAGCAGAAAATATATTATCTATATATATAAAAATAAGTTGTCTGTTACGCCAGATTATATCTTCTATATATATAAAAGAAAACAAACTAAAATGTAAAAACTGGAAATTGCATAAATATTTCGAAATATTTTGACAATAGATTAAAGTAATTCGAAAAAAGAAAAATGGTAAAAAACTAAAAAAAAAATTAAAAAAAGAAAAAACCTAAAAAGAAAAAAACGTAAAAAAATAAGAAAGATAAAAAACTAAAAAGAAAAAAAAAACTAAAAAAAGCTAAAAAAAAGAAAAAACTAAAAAAAACTGGGAATTGCACAAATATTTCAATATATTTTGACAATAGATTAAAGTAATTCGAAAACTTTAAAACAGATACCCAAAATTTTGAGGTTTATTATAAATTGTTAGAGCTTTAGCATGCTTGGCACGTAAAGATTTTTCCAAGTGTCAATGTTAGAAGGAACATTGACAAATTGAAGATAACAAGTCAATAAAAAGAAGAAACTAAAAAAAAGAAAAAAAACTAAAGAAGAAACTGTATCTATATATATAAAAATAAGTTTTATATATGCATGTTTGTTTGTTTGTGGGTTTGCATTTGACGTCATTATAAGTATATAAGGCTTTGTATATGACTTCATTATAAGATGACACTACAAACCAGGACACCAGGACACAAATGACGACCGGGACACAGGGAATATAAATGACGACCGGGACACTCAAAGAGAAATTACAGACCGGGACATCGGGATACAAATGACGACCGGGACAGAGGGAATATAAATGACGACCAGGACACTCAAAGAGAGATTACAGACTGGGATACCGGGACAGAGGGAATATAAATGACGACCAGGGCACAGGGACACAACTACAACGGGGACGCCTGGGGCACAGGGGGATATATAAATGACGACGGGGACACAGGGAATGTTCGATTAGCAATCACCATCAACAAAGCTCAAGGGCAATCGTTAGAAAAATGTGGTATAGATCTGAATACGGATTGTTATCCCATGGACAATTATTATGTTGCATGTTCAAGAGTTGGTAAACCTGACAATCTATTTATATGGACAGACAATGGGACACGACCGAGACACCGGGACAGAGGGAATATAAATGACAACCGGGACACTCAAAGAGAGATTACAGACTGGGATACCGGGACACAAATGACGACCGGGACACAGGGAATATAAATGACGACCAGGACACAGGGAAACAACTACAACGGGGACGCCGGGGGCACAGGGGGATATATAAATGACGACGGGGACACAGGGAATGTTTGATTAGCAATCACCATCAACAAAGCTCAAGGGCAATCGTCAGAAAAATGCGGTATAGATCTGAATACGGATTGTTTTCCCATGGACAATTATTATGTTGCATGTTCAAGAGTTGGTAAACCTGACAATCTATTTATATGCACAGACAATGGGACAGAATATTCAACTTAACATCTGCATTAGATTCCCAAAATCTGGACATCAATGATGAAGGTATATTTGAAACTAGTAGTGTTGTGAACTTAGTTTGAACAAGAAATATTTAGTCAAACATAAAAAGTTTTTGTAAATTTTACAAGTATAATATCAACAGTATATTAAGCAATATAAACAAGATAACTCACATTCAAACATTTTATTAACCTCAAAAATTGGAGAGTACAAATAAAAATAAAAATCAACAAACTGGCTATATAAACTTAAGACAACAAACAAATATAAATACTGGCCAATATGCATAAACCCTAAATTACAATAATAATGTTGAGTTACATTCCAGTGATAACATCATAAATTTTAACATAAACCAGCATCAAATTTAAAAAAAATGGATATTTTAGAAATAATAAAAACTATCCGACCCAGCTAAAGACAAAAAAAAATTCTAGTTTCAATCGAAAATTCCAGAGGGAGCTCTGAGGAATCAATAACCCCAACGAATTAAATTTTTGTTGCTTCTTATTCATTATCGCAATGGAATTGTTCATACCATATTTTTTCATCGCTGATGACGTAGAATGACTTTTTGAAAGTCGACATAAAAAAAAATTAAAATAAATAAAATACTATTTTAATATTTGAACGACTTAGAAGAACTGATAATAAAATTTCAATCAAATAATAAAAATTATCCCACCCAGCTAAATAAAAAAAAATTAGTTTCAATCAAGTATTCCAGAGTGGGCTGTGGGAAATCAATAGCCCTAATGAATTAATTTTTGGTTTATTTTTATTCATTATTGCAATGGGATTGTTCATACCATATTTTGTTCTCATTGATGACGTAGAATGAAATTTTGAAAGTTGACTTACAAAGTTTCTAAAATAAAAAAAAAGTTATTTTAGTATTTTAGCGGTTAGAAGAACAAAAATACGGTAACCATACTAAATATAGAAGAACTTAAGGTTGAGCTACAGAATTAAAAACATGAGTTTATGAATTTCTATTCAAAAAGTCCCGGAGAGAAATTATCCCACCAACACTTGCAGAGATTCAAAAAAGGACAAATTTTATTATATTTGCTTGACAAAGGAGTAGTGACCATAAGGAATATTTAGGATTTTTGTTCCTAGGATAAGGATCATAAGGAATATCTGAAAAAAGGAATGAACATTACATGAAAATGTTTGAAGTGTCACATTATATGTTAAATGTTTTTAAAGCGTTTAAATAGTATTACCAAAAATCTTTGGTGGGCTACGTTTGTATTTTGAATGATACAACTCAATGACATGAAAACTCAAAACACGACTTAAAAACATGAAAATAACTCAAATTTTAAGCAAAAAAGCGAGACATTTTTATGGCACTTGGTATTAACCAAGTGACATATAGCGATCACAAACTCTGTTGGTCTGTCCTGGTTTTGCTACTTTAGGCACTTTCAGGTAAGCTAATAAGATGAAATTTTGCAGGTGTATCTGGGACCGGACCAGATTAAATCGAAAATAGTCGTTTTCCCGATTTCACCATCCGAGGGGGGGGGGGGAGTGGGGGGGGGGGCTGGTTAATTCGGAAAAAACAGAAAAAATGAAATATTTTTAACTTATGAATGGGTGATGGGATCTTAATGAGATTTGATGTTCGGAAGGATATCGTGTCTCAGAGCTCTTATTTTAAATCCTGGCCAGATCCGGTGACATTGGGGGAAGTTCGAGGGGGGTTTTTTAAATCTTGGATAACGCTTAGAGTGGAGGGATTGGGATGAAACTTGGTTGGAAAAATAAGCAAAAGTTTTAAATACGTGATTGACATAACCGGAACGAATCTGCTCTGTTTGGGGGGCTGGAGGGGGGAGGGTCAATTCTGAAAAATTAGAAAAAATGAGGTATTTTTAACTTACAAAGGAGTGATTGGATTGTAGTGAAATTTGAAGTTTGGAAGGATATCACGTCTCAGAGCTCTTATTTTAAATCCGGATTCGGTGATTTTGGGGGGAGTTGGGAAAATTGGTAGGCGTGTCAGGGACCTGCGTAAATTGTCTTGATAAAGTCGTTTTCCCTGATCCGACCATTTGGTGGGCTGAAAGGAGAAGAAAAATTAGAAAAAAAATGAGGTTTTTTAACATACGAACGGGTAAACGGATCTTAGTGAAATTTAATATTTAGAAGTATATCGCGCCTTAGAGCTCTCATTTTAAATTCTGCCCGGATCTGGTGACACTGGGGGGAGTTGGAGGGGGAAACCTAAAATCTTGGAAAACGCTTAGAGTGGAGGGATCGGGATGAAACTTGGTGGGAAAAATAAGCACAAGTCCCAGATACGTGACTGACGTAATCCAGTCTCTTTGGGGGGGGGGGGGTGAGGGTTAATTCTGAAAAAATAGAAAAACTAGGCATTTTTAACTTAAGAAGAAGTGATTGGATCTTAATGAAATTTGATATTAGTAAGACTTTGTAACTCAGATCTTTATTTTAAATCCCGACCGGATCCAGTTTCATTAGGGAAAGTTGGGGGGGGGGGAAATCTTGGGAAACGCTTAGAGTGGAGAGATCAGGATGAAACTTGGTAGGAAGGATAAGCACAAGTCCAAGATAAGTGACTGACATAACCGGGCCATGTGTGCTCTCTTTGGGGGAGTTAGGGGGAGGGGGTAATTCGGGAACATTAGAAAAAATGAGGTATTTGTTTCTTACGAATGAGTGGTCAGATCCTAATGAAATTTGACATTTAGAAGGATCTTGTGCTTCAGAGCTCTTATTTTAAATCCCGACCAGATCCGGAGATATTGGGGGAGTTGGAGGGGGAAATCTTAGAAAACGTGAAAATTGACGTATCTTTATCTTACGAATGGGTGATCGGATCTTAATGAAACTTGATATATAGCAATATCTTATGTCTCAGATGCTCCTGGGGAGGATCAATTCTGAAAAATTAGAAAAAAATGAGGCATTTTTAACTTACGAGTGGGTGTTCGGATCTTAAAGAATTTTGATATTTAGAAGGACCTCGTGTCTCAGAGCTCTTATTTTAAATCCTAACCGGTACTAAACCTCTGATTTTCCTTTTAAATTAATCTATTGATTCTTAGAATTTCGTTAGAGCTCATGACATATGAGCTCTTGGCTCTTCCGACCTTGTCACAAGTGCCATATGAGCTCTTAGCTCTTGTTCTTTGTAAAGCTCTAATCATTAAAAGTAACTAAACTTTCTTTTTAAGTAACCAAAAAGTTAAACCAGCACAGCCTGTGAATTTAGATGCCAAAGTGGACATTTATCTTAGATTTTTGCCAAAAAGAAAAGCTGATTCAGAATAAAAACAAAAGTTTTTATTTACATTTAGCAGAACAATAATATTTTGTTTTTTAAACACCTTTTTGAGAATTCTGAAAAAAAATCCCGAAGCCGATCAAAAATGATATTCTAATTTATGGAAAGTTGCTGTAAAATTAGTTTTCAAAGTGAAATTATGATATAAGTCCAACTAAGGGAGTGATGTGGAAAAGGAAATTATTTGTTAAGACCTGTTATTTTTTTCAAATTTTTAGGTCTCCGCATAGACACCGGCTGTGAAAAACTTTCACCATTAGAGTGTGACATCTGCCCTGCAATATTTAGGAATTACAGAAATTTTGTTGCTCACATTATGGAACACCAGATGGGAGAGACAAGAAAATGTCCTATTTGTTTGTGTGAAGGTATTGGCGATGTGAGTGAACATCTAGTTATACATGGTCATTTTTCACAAAGCGGTTGTAATCTAGAACTACAGGGAAGTTCATCACTAGCTGTTACACAGAACACTTCTGCAATTGTATGCTTAAATTCATTTGAATTGGATTCTGAAGCAAAAAGCTTGGACAATCATACGATATATTTGAATAGTTCCTCGCGAGGTAGAAAACCCAAAATATTGAAAAGATATAAAGAAGCATATACAGGGATAAAGAAATATACTTGTGATGTATGTGACAAAACGTTTGCATGGTCATGTAGTTTGATTCAGCATCAAAAAGTACATACGGGTGAAAAACCGTTTAAATGTGAAGTATGTGAAAAAACTTTTTCTGTGTCAAGCAATTTCATTCGGCACCAAAGAGTACATACTGGTGAAAAACCCTTTAAATGTGATGTATGTGAAAAAACTTTTTCTGAGTCAAGCAATTTGATTCGGCACCAAAGAGTACACACGGGTGAAAAACCCTTTGATTGTGATATATGTGAAAAAACTTTTTCTGTGTCAAACAGTTTGATTGACCACCAAAGAGTACACACGGGTGAAAAACCCTTTAAATGTGATGTATGTGAAAAAACTTTTTCTGAGTCAGGCAGTTTGATTAAACACCAAAGAGTACACACGGGTGAAAAACCCTTTGAATGTGAAGTATGTGAGAAAAAATTTTCTGTGTCAAGCAATTTGATTAACCACCAAAGAGTACACACGGGTGAAAAACCCTTCAAATGTGAAGTATGTGGAAAAACTTTTTCTGAGTCAAGCAGTTTGAGTAGGCACCGAAGAGTACACACGGGTGAGAAACCCTTTAAATGTGAAGTATGTGAAAAAACTTTTTCTTTGTCAAGCAGTTTGATTAACCACCAAAGACTACACACGGGTGAAAAACCCTTTAAATGTGAAGTATGTCAAAAAACTTTTTCTCAGTCAAGCAGTTTGATTAAACACCAAAGAGTACACACGGGTGAAAAACCCTTTAAATGTAAAGTATGTCAAAAAGCTTTTTCTGGGTCAAGCAGTTTGATTGGGCACCGAAGAGTACACGCTATGGAGAAACCATTTAAGTCTGATACATGCTAGGGAGAATATTCTTGTAAATCAAATCTTAATAATCATATATCAGCCCATTCATAGAAAAAGCCTACTAGTCCATAGTCTACAGTAATAACTTCTGCGGTCTTGCTGAACCCTATTGTAAATTATTCCTTGTTTTTTGTTTTTGCTGCTCATTTATTTATTTTTTACTTTTTTTTGTTTTAATTAATTGATTTGTTGAATATTTTTGTTCATTTTTTCATTGATTTTCTTTTGCTTTTTGTTTTAACCTGTTCTTTCCTTTGGCTATAATTATTTTTTCCAGCCAAAGATCTAAATTGATTTGGATAAAAGGAAGTACTTTATCCGGACTATTGCTCAACACCTGGTTAGCCCAGTATGAAAGACCCTACTCAAATGTAAGATTACAAAATACGACAATGTTTTTGAACCTTGATATTAAATCGCCACAAAGCTTCTGATCCCTCAAAATAACGAAAACAAAGCTATTGCTCCTTAAAAAAAATAGTCTGAAAAATTATGGTACTAGAATTTGTCTGGAAATTTAGAATCAGAAAAGGACTTCATTTAATCTAAAGTACCAGGTCGTCACAATTCTAAAGACTTTAATTATTGCTGTCATCTAGCAATGACTAGTGAAGACAAAAGGAACCTGTTTGTTAAATTTTAGATTATTGATTGTTACCAAAATGAGTTAGTAATTAAAAAGCTTCGTAATTGGATTAATAATTTCAAAGTTATTGATCAGACTAGAATGAAAAAAGAGGTTGACAATAAAAAAAAAACAGCCCAAGAAGTAATATCAGAGTTCTCAGATCCACCTTAGTATTCTTTTCTGTCAAAATAGATAAGATCTGAAGACACTGATCTGCAAAAACAAATGAATAAATAAATAAAGCTATTCCTGATACCTTATTTCACCTAACTCAACTGCTTTCCAAGATAGCAACCTTAGTTCCTCCCGTGCCGCCAGGGCATCCAGAAAAATCCACCAATCATCCCTCATATGTGCTGCTGCCCACACGTCTTTCCATCGGGGTCGGGTTGTCGAATTGATAATCTTCAGGTCCTGCGGGTGTTTACGACATAGTGTATTTTTTGGCTTCCCTCTAGTTGCCACTCGAGTACCGTTCTGGGGAGTCTATATCCTGCCATATGGATAACGTGTCTCAAGTAGTGCCATCTTTGTTGGCGTATAACGTCTCTTACGAGAGGCTGATACGTGATAGAGCGAACTGTCTGGTTAGTTATGTGGTCCCTCCAGTTAATATTCAGTATCCTGCAAAGACAGATATTCTCAAAAGCGAGAATCCTCTTTTCTTGCTGTTGGTTCAGTTTCCAGTATTCACAGATACACAGGAGGGCAGGGAGGACGTTACAGTTGAACAGCCTCAGTTTCAGCTTCGGAGAGTAGTTTTTCGATCGCCAAACTTGTTTTAGTAGCTTACTTTGGTAGCCTCTTCTCGCAGAATTCGGAGCGCTTCCAGCAGCTGCTCCATGGAGTCCGCCAGAATTTGCCGATGACTTGGCCATTCTGGCGGACTCCATGGAGCAGCTGCTGGAAGCGCTTCGAATTCTGCGAGAAGAGGCTGCCAAAGTAGGACTGCATATAAATTGGAACAAAACTAAAATTATGGCCATAGACCCGTCTTCTCCTGCTGTTAACTCTCCAGTTAGTCTGGACAGCACCACTAGCATCGAGGTTGTTAAAGACTTCACCTACCTGGGCTCCGTAATTTCTTCAAATGGCTCACTTCTCCCCGAGCTGCAGGCAAGATTATCTAAAGCGTCTTCTGTCATGGGTAGACTGAATCGTCACCTCTGGCGAAAACCAAATATCAGTCGCACAACGAAATTGCGGATCTTCAACGCTCTAGTCGGTTCTGTGATGCTTTACGGAGCTGAGACATGGCAAGCATTAGCTGCAACCCTCAAGAAAATAGACGTATTTCATGCAAAGAGCCTGAGGAGGATTGAGGGCCTACGATGGTCCGACTTCGTCAGCAATGAAAAGCTTCTGCAGCTCACAATGGTTCGGGAATTCAAACAATTTATGAGTTGGGGAATTCATAAATGAGTTGGTGCTCTACTGTTGTTCATCTTGCTAGCGGCTTGAACTATTTCTTCGGTCGATGGCTCTTCTGTATTGTTTTTGAGGTCAAGGAAAGGGGTTTTGGAGATGTCTGCTATGTTCGGAGGACTATTTTTGTTGGACAGGGCGAAGAGCAAATACTCGCCATGGACCTAAGTGGGTGGAGGAGGCAAACGTCACTCTCTACGCCGAGCAGTGCCCGTCAGGAGACTTAAGTCAAGCTTGTTTTAGTCGATTGAAAGCTCCACTAGCTTGTCCAATCCTAGACTGTACCTCCTTTTTGCTTTATCCAGTTTGGTCGACTGTACTTCCGAGGTATCTTATTTCCACTACTGAGTTGTCCCCGCACTTTATGCCAAGTGGTGAGTCGCTTGTTGCCATGCGTTTTGTCTTGTCTGAACTAATCTTCAGTCCCAAAAGACTTGCTTTCTCTTGTATTGCATAGAGAAGCTCCTGGAAACTTTCCTTGTTTGCCTCAATCAGGGTAAGGTTGTCCTCAAAATCAAGATCTGCTAGTCATTCATTATCACATATTTGAATCCCAAACCCTGTGCAGTCTCGGAGCGCATAATCGATAGCCAGGACAAAAAATAGGGGAGAGAGGACACATCCCTGTTTGACCCCAGAAATGATGGTGAAATACCTTGTATTTCCTTCATGGGTCCGAACGCAGCACTCCGTGTTTTCGTACAGCGCAATGGTCAGGGATTTCAGTTTATCTGGAATGCCGTAGTGCCGGAGGATTTTCCACAGAGACTCGGTGTATTGAGTCAAAGGTTAATTTGAAATCCACAAAGACAAGGTACATCTTTTGCCCACATTTGTTGCATTCCTCAATCAACATGCAGAGGACATATACAAGGTCTGAGCAGGAGTGAGATGGGCGGAAGCCATGCTGTTCGTCTCTCAAGTGCTCATCTAGCGCTGTCTGGATACGACGGAGGATTATCTGTGACACTAGTTTCCCCAGGATAGAAGGGAAGCTGATTCCACTCCAGTTATCGCACTTCAATGCATCTCGTTTCTTGAAAAGCTTGATGAGTGTGCTTTTTCTCCATTCTTCTGGGACTTCCATTCTCTGATTTCTAGATGCATCCAAAGACTGCGATCCATACCGTTATGCAAGTACCTAAAGAGGTTTTGACCATTTCTGCTGATATCTTGTCGCTTCCTGGTGCTCTACTGTTGTTCATCTTGCTAGCGGCTTGAACTATTTCTTCGGTCGATGGCTCTTCTGTATTGTTTTTGAGGTCAAGGAAAGGGGTTTTGGAGATGTCTGCTATGTTCGGAGGACTAGTTCTGTTGATGACTTTCTCAAAATTTACGGCCCAAGAGATTTCATCGGGAGCTGTGACCATCTTGCTATTTTCATCTTTAACTGGCCCGTTTATCTTACGTTGTTTCCCGATGATTTCATTGGTAATTTAGTAAACAGCTCTGGAATCGTCGCCTTTGGCTGCTTCTCCTGCCGTAGCTGCCTTCTTTTCTAGAAAGTCTCGTTTATTTCCCCTTGCGCTCTTCTTCACTAGCTTGTTTTGATGTCAGTATAAATGATTTCCCAAGACTTTATTGCAGTCATCTTCATCGTTTAGGAGACGTTGTTTTAATTACTGATGCTCTTCAATGAGGATCCATGTCTTATCGGATAACCATCCATCTTTGGGTCTTTTTTTGTGTCCAAGCGTTTCTAGCGCTATCTGGTTTTAGGCTTCTTTTAGGATGTTCCAGAATGACTCCACAGTTCCTTCATTGTTGAAATCTAGGCTGAAGCTCTGAAACCTGTTTGTAAGATGAATATCAAAGTTGTGACGAATTGTTGCATTTGATAGTTTTTCTGAATCGTAGACGGGCTTTTCTTTGGATTCTGACTTCTGTGTAGATTTCAGCTTGAGGGACACTTTTGCGATCATCCAGGCATGGTCTGAGGCGACATCTGCTCCACTGTGGGCCCTAACATCCTGGAGACTCGGCTTCCACTTTTTGTTTATCTGGATATGGTCTATCTGATTATAAGCTTGACCATCCGGCGAGTTCCGTGAGTATTTGTGGATGGTTTTATGTTGAAAAAGAGTTCCACCGATGATAAGGTCATTTGTTAGAGCAAAGTCAACTAATAGTGATCCATTCTCGTTGAATTTGGCGAGGCCTTGACTGCAAAAAACTTTAGGACAGTAGGATTTGTCGCTCCCAACTTTGGCATTGAAGTCGCCAACAAAGAAAACGAGATCATGGCTGAGGATATCTTTGGCAACAGCTTGTAGGGTGTTGTAGAAACTGTATTTTGTTCTATCTATTAATGATTTTCGTTATCATTTTTAACTTAGAGCTACATTTATCACTATTAATTTATTTATGAGCACGGGTAGGAAGCAGTGAGGGGTTTGAAATATACGTCTAAATTACCCCATGATGGGGTATTTGGTGGATTTTGTAAGGATCATGTTTGAAAACAACTTGATATATATATATATATATATATATATATATATATATATATATATATATATATATATATATATATATATATATATATATATACTAGCTGTTGGGGTGAACTCTAGGAGTGGTCTAGCCCTAATAAGTGCACTGTTAATTTTTGTAACTTTTATTACTTTACTCTTTCTTGAAATTCTTTTGGGAGAGTTTAATTAAAATTTCGTTTCATATTGAACCCGAGTTTTTAAACCAAAAATACCATTTTTAGCCCGAAATCTGGCGAAAATGAAGATTCAAAGTACTTTCTGTGCAACTGTAAAGAGTTGAAGTATTTGAGGGTAGAAATTTTTTGAATTTGGGTAAAAGGGAGGGGTTGGATGGTGGGAATTTAAAAAAGTAATTGTAAAGTGGATATAAAGAACGTGGGGAGACAAGTCCGTGTAGCCATGCAGCAGAGAGATTTTCGCAAGGGGTGAGGGCGATAGGGTGCGATGTTTGAATTCCCCAACTCATTGTTGTCTACTACCCAACCTTGAGAGCCCGCCCCCCAACTGAAGGACCAGTTACTTGACTCCGACGAATAAAAAAGAATTGTCCACAGTTACTGACTTGCTCCGCCTATAGTACTGAGAGACATCGCAAATCATTTGTCCCATATTTTACCCGTCATTTTAATAATATTTACACGACTAATATTTAATGTTTGATTTATATAATGTTTGTTTAAATTTTCCTGTGAGTGTTTTTGAAGGTATAAATTATTTTTGTCTTGACATGCTGATGCTAGCTCCGGCTATTGTAGTGAATAAATATATTCTATTCTAAAAGAAAATGTTGAAGATAAAAAGCTATATAGCATTTACGATATATCGGCGACACTTTATGTTAGTTTTATGGTATAATGTGCCTTATTATATTTGTTTTGTTTCACAGATGTTATACTTTTTCATTGTTACTACTATATACCATGTTTGCTATGAGTGTTAGTATCATAAGCTATTATTTTGTGTTATTTGTTTTTTGCCATTGCCCAAAGTGACTTTTGTTGCAATAAATACCTATCCATCTATGCATGCTAATACTAATAGTCCTATGATTGCTAGTCTTGCTACTTCCACTATTTCTCAGGCTAAGGGTATTTAGGTGAGCCTTAATTAGGGAGGGGTGGTAATGCCAAAAGGAGAAACTGGAACATCACCCCAATCCCGTACAATTTTGTCTAAAACAAATTAATTAAGGCCAGGTTTACTGTCGACGTAATGTAGCGCAACGGGAGATCAAGTGGTTCACTTTGCCGCTTGTACAAGGCATTGGGAAACTTTGTCGAGGTTATGACAAGAAATAAGATAAAACCTTGACCCATATAATAGATGACAAGGCAGTGTCTTCATCACAACTGTAAGCTATTTCAGTGCCATCAAATCGGGCAGACATTAGATTGCTGACAGAGGAATTGGCATCATTGTCAGGGTACTCCATATAGTGTTGTCTGACTGCTAGCAATGAAGGAAATATTTACAGCGTTGGTGAAGGATTCTTGGATTTTGTCAATTTCAATTATGGAAAAAGTATGGATAAATCAGCATGGGATGCAAAAATAACAACATCATGAGCATATAAGCAAAATTTCAGGAACAGCTAAGACTGTTAAATTGAAATTTTCAGATCATTGAAATAAATCAAAACACACTGTACCCTGTAATCACAATGCACACACTGTAACTAAAAGAGTGTTTTGGTAGGATCCAAGCATAGGCTTAATGTATTAAACTGTAACTTACAAGGCTAATGGTATTACTGTTACTTTTACTAATACCGCTACTTTTACTACTGTTGAAATAAATAAAATAGTTTAAATGCATCCAGGTTTACAGAATACAACAAATGGAATATATGAGGCACTGAAAAGGATATTAAATTGAAACTCACAGAAGATTTTGGGGGGTAGTTATGGGGTATATGTGTTCTAAATAAAAAGGCACTTGTTGCACGCTGGTAGTCGAAAGGGTGAATCAGCAAAATATCAGGAACGGTCCGCCTATTAAACTGAAATTTCTGGGGATACTACTACTACTCCAGCTGACACTTGCTCTAGAACTAGATATATAGTGCTCAAGAGCATCGAAGTTATCTAAATGGAACAGATGCAATATCTCAGGAGCGGAATGTTGTAACAAGTAGAAACTTCTAGAGAATATATTTGATATAAAACTAAGGCACTATGGCATTATTGAAAGGCATTGAGGGCATATAGGTTGTCAAAGGGCACATGATTATGTCTTAGGGACGGATTAAGATATTAAGTTGAAACTCTCAAAGCCTGTATGAATACTATTGCTACTATTACTATTAAGCTGAACCAAAGGGTGAACTTAAATTTAGATTTGAAAAATGGCACATATTCAACGCTTCAGGAACAAAGTAGGGTATTCAGTCTTATTTTAAGGAGACTTGAGGGGGTATAAAACTAAGTCAAAAGGCGCTATGTTATCCAGATTGAAAAATGATGTGCGTGGAATCTTTCACGATACCCTAGGGAAGTCATATTGGAAATTTCAGATCTTGTTACAGGGGATGTGGAAAAAAATCAAACGACCTAGTGTACATTCAAGTTTCTCAAAAGGTCGTATTTGTTAAATCTCAAGAATTACTAAATGTATTAAGTTGAAACTTTCAGGGCATGTTCATGGGAATATTTAGGTAAATATTGTTGTTAGAAAGGCATATTTGCACTATTTGGAATCGCAAAGGGTATTAATGTAAAGCTTCCAAGGTATGTTAGATGCATATTGAATTAAATTAAAACGCACCGTGGGTATATGTATTACACCGTGCCTATTTGCTGCGCGATTGCTTGCTATGGCCATTACTGCTTGTATAACTACTTGAGACTGCAAAAACTGCCAATTGCGATTCCAACTAATTGTGATTGCGACCACTTACGAATGTGACCACATCTACCTGTGACCATGACTGTGACTACTTTATACTGTGAATAAGACTATTGCAGCTGCAACAACTTATGAGCACTACTTCAAATACTTGGGACAGCAACTCCAACAGCAAATTACTGTAACTGCAACAACTACTGTTGAACTAAATAATTTTTTGTTAAGTTAATTCAGGTTGATAGAATGGGAGTGATTCAATATATCAGGAATGGAATAAGGTATTAAGTTGAAACTTTCATGGTAGGTTTTTAGAAATGTTTAACTAAATCAAAACACAATGTGAGCATCCAACTATGTCCATAGGGCATATCTGTGATGTAACCAGAGCGGCTAAAAGTGTTGAGGTATGTTCAGTCAGAAGTTAAACAAAATCAAGAGAGACAATGTGCATCTAAGCCTATCGAAAAGGTGTGCATATTAGATACCCTTTAAGGAGTGTGTAATATACACACACCCCTTAATTTTCAAGAAAGGTCAAGAGAAACAAGTTGAGACTTTCAAGCCATGAGAAAGGGGATGGTTAACGAATATTTTTCTCTGTTCAAGGTTGTGACAAGTTGTAGATTAGAATTTTTAAACCTTACGTAAAACCCAAAGTTTATTCAGATTAGTAGCAAATTTATTTGAAATTTTCCCAGTGCCAATCCATACAAAACATCATACTACAACTATTATTAAAGTTTGTTTCTAAGATTTGTCCAACAAATAAATATTTCATCAAAATTTGCATTATTAAAAGAAAACCAAAAGATTTAAAACACTCTTTCTTAATCTATGAAAAGGACCATGTCAATTAAAAACTAGGATAAATTAATCTAAGAAAACTAATCAAAGAAAGTTTTTCAGAGAAAAATGAAGAGCCACATTAAAGAAGCGTGACCAAAAATTAAGTAAAATACTTTGCTTAAGCTTAAAACGACTATAAATCACTAAATAAATAAATGAAACCCAAACGAACAAAAGCTATAAATTATAACCAGGTTAACCTCAAAACGAGCAGAAACTAGTGCAAAGAAGGGTTGGATTATTGCCCCTATTTTTAACATATTCTGGTTTACAACTTTAATAAATGTAAATTTGTGGAGACTGTCAGGACTTCATATTAATATGTATTAAACTGTCAGTTCAAATCATTTGTGCTTTTTAGCACCATTGGCTATTAGTGTAATTTTTTTAATTTTATAACAAATTAAAACACACAATTCGAAATAAAGATTCTTTTCAGTGAAATTCAAATTATGTTCTGGTCTACAGAAGATATAGGCTTATTTTCTTTGACCTACTCCTTTCTTTGCGAGTTTCATGTTTTTCTTTTTCTTGGTTATTTATTGTAATTTCTGTTCGTTTTACGAACACTTACTTGCCTAAAGTATAATTGCCTAGTTCAACATCCACCTTAAAATACCCGAACAATTTTCAACTTAATACCCTATACCATTCCTGGGATTTTCAATTGAATTTTCAACCTTGATGCAACCTTCAACTAAGTGCATGCGCAGATTGTGCTCGAAATGGTTTTTGAAAAATGGTTCATGAACTTCTGCTCAAGGATGATTTCAGCCGTTTGTAAATAACCTTGTGAAGAGGCTGTAGAACATGGGATACATTGACTGGCAACTTGAGAATGGTAAAGTTCTTTTCTAAACCGAGCTTCACGAGATCCAAGGATAAATGGAGGTCATTGCAGTCAAGAACAAGAAAGGTATTTTCCTTGACTTGAGATAGGATAAAAATCTCTAAACCAGTCATAGAAGAGGTCCACAGTCATTTATCCTTTCTTAGTAGCAATATATCATGCATCTGGACGGTATCAGTTCACAAGCTCCTGCTCATAGGATGATAGGCAATTTTCGTTTTCACTTACTTTTTGACGGTTAATAATGGTTGTTTTTTGCCTAAGAAATTATAGGACTTTATTTTGCTCATCTTTGGCTCAATTTCTTCGGTTTAACATTTCTGTTTAAAAACTTGTTTTGTAGAAAAAATCTTTTAAAATTAGTACGAGATAGTAAGTAGTCTGAAGATATCCTTACCAAACAACAAAAGGGATAAATATTGGACAAAACTGTCGTTAATATTGTGTGAAATGGTATGCTTTTATAACATATGATAAACGGATGTTCAGAACAGCGTTGCCACGGGTAGCACTTTCGTGCTACTTTTCGCACTTTTTTTTTAAAGTGCCACTTTTCAGAAACCGTAACAATGTAGCACTTTTTCACAAAGTGCAATTTTGTGCAAAACACAAAAGAAATTTTTCCCTAAGAAATTGGGAAGGAAAACTGTCAACGTAAAGAAGTATTGATATCCTTTATCTTTCATTTATTTCTTCCCCCTGTTTCCAGAAACGTTCTATTATGTTTAAGTTTCATCATATCAATTTTATTCATTGCATTAATCATAAATGACTGCCATTTTTAGAAAATCATTTTAAAACCTGCTTATGTCCTGCAGAATAACAATAACAGTTCAAAATAACTCAAGCCGTTGTCTAATCCTTGCTAGACATTTTTCTATCAGATGCCGTCTTGTTCCCGCAGTAGCCATCTCACATTTTTGGCATAATGGAGATTCACCCCTTCCTATTCAGGAAAGATGTTTCCCAAAATTTCCAATTCCTGTTATGGCTTCTGTAACCATTCTCGTCACGAACCTTTTCAGTCGTAGAAACTTTTTAGTCAGGGTTGATTTAACTCTGGAAGAAATCCCTTCGTTTCCTTACACCCCACCTTCCTATGCCAATTTTTTTCCGCTCTCTCATTGCTCCAACCCGTAAAGTTAGTGGATATAACTGTTTTATTGAAGGGATTTTCTACCCATTGTTTCAAGATATTGCAACAATTCGTGGAGTCATAATATTCCCATTCTAATTTATCATATTTCTCCTTTAAACCCATAGTTCCATGAAATGTTGGTTACACTGCAGCATAAACTTAAATCAGACACACCCCCTCCTTTTAGCTAGTTCCTGCTCACGAATATTTAAGTGTAATAAGTCATAATTTCCCTAAATATTGTGCCACATATATTTCAGTAGCAGGAGATTCTAGAGTTTTTGACAAAATAAATTATATGAAAGATTTAAATTGTCTGATCGACTTTTAGCTAAATTCTTCATAGTCATCAATACCTACTACTTATATTCGCGGCATTCTGTTAGTATTTTCAGAGAAAATTTCCCAGTATCTGAAAACACTAATAATTTAGAGAGTATATTTTGTGGAAAAACTGGAAGAAAAATTTCCGATGTGGACGAGCGTTTGGACAGCTTTTTCTTCTTTTTTTCCGTCCCGTTTTTGCGCTGTAGGCAAAGAACACTAAAGAAAAAAGAGAAGAAAATGCTCTGTGGGACGAAATCTAAATTATACAGTAAGTGCCATTTGCGTATTAGCACGTTTAAGGGGGGAGGAACACTGGAAAGTTGAAATGAGTGGATGAACTACGCATAGCAAACACTTGGATAATTTGAAGATCCTATAGACCAAACGAAGGTTTTTTTTTACTCAGAAATTTTGATTAACCCCATGACCCTACTTTTTATAAACAATCTTTCTTGTTGCTTCCTTCGGAATCTGTGTACATTTGGGGCTGTTGAGAATGAAGTAGGCTTCAATAAAATTCTGAAAACATATTAGAGAGGGCTAAGGGAAAAGTAAAGTGAAGCACTTTTCTAAATGATACAAGTATTTTTTTAAAGGTTGTTTTTAGAATTAAACAGGGAAAATTAGTTTTTTTCTTATTCAGCCAGTGTTTTTTTCCAATTACATCAACATGAAAAAGGCTACAATAAAAAACTCACACTGTACAGATTGTTTCAAGAAAAAAAATATATTCTGCACACTCAAAAAACATAAATACAATATAATCACTCTAAAAGACCTCGACACATGAGAAAAATCTCTTAATGAGCAGACATCCTCCCTTATCCCCTGAGTAGGAATCCTGGTGACAATCATAGTTTTAAGGATTTACTTCTCTGAGGACACAACAAAAACTACATATAGGTTTGTTCACAATGTTTCAATCCAGATGATACGCAAAAAAAAACTGTCAAAGAAGGGAAGATAAATTTTAAAAAGAATAAAATGGATTTTACTGGGGTGGTTACTCCAACACGGATACATATAGTGACAGATTTGGGGGGGGGGGAGAGAATCAGCCAAAGGAAAAAACAACTTAAAACAAAAAGCAAACCATAATCACTGAAAAAATAAACAAAAATATTCCACAAACCAATCAATGGACTGAAAAAAACAACAACATATAAACAAGCAGCAGAAAAACAAGAGAATGGTTTACGATAGGGTTGAGCAAGCCCATAAAAGTTGTTACTGTAGACTATGAGCTAGCAGGCCTTTTCTAAGAATGGGTTTTTATATGATTATTAAGATTTGATCTAGAAGAATATTCTCTCTTGCATATATCACGTTTGAATGATTTCTCCCTAGCGTGTAGAGTTCGGTGCCAAATCAAATTGCTTGAGTCAGAAATTTGTTTTACACTCATTTGAAGAGTTTTTCACCCGTGTGTACTCTTTGGGGGTTAATCATACTGCGTGACTGAGAAAATTTTTTTAACATACTTCACATTTAAAGATTTTTTCAGCCGTGAGTAGTTTTTGGTGTTTAATCAAACTACTTGATACAGACAAAGTTTTCTCACATACTTCACATTTAAATAGTTTTTCACCTGTGTGTAATCTTAGGTGTCTAATCAAACCGCTTGACACAGAAAAAGTTTTTTCACATACTTCACATTTAAAAGGTCTTTCACCCGTGTGTACTCTTTGGTGATTAATCAAATTGGTTGACTGAGAAAACGCTTTTTCACATACTTCACATTTAAAGGGTTTTTCACCCGTGTGTACTCTTTGGTGTCTAATCAAACTGCTTGAATCAGAAAAAGTTTTTTCACATACTTCACATTTAAAGGATTTTTCACCCGTGTGTACTCTTTGGTGTCTAATCAAACTGCTTGAATCAGAAAAAGTTTTTTCACATACTTCACATTTAAAGGGTTTTTCACCCGTGTGTACTCTTTGGTGTTTAATCAAATTGGTTGAATCAGAAAAAGTTTTCTCACATACTTCACATTTAAATAGTTTTTCACCCGTGTGTAATCTTAGGTGTCTAATCAAACCGCTTGACACAGAAAAAGTTTTTTCACATACTTCACATTTAAAAGGTCTTTCACCCGTGTGTACTCTTTGGTGATTAATCAAATTGGTTGACTCAGAAAAAGTTTTTTCACATACTTCACATTTAAAGGGTTTTTCACCCGTGTGTACTCTTTGGTGGTTAATCAAACTGGTGGACCGAGAAAAAGTTTTTTCACATACTTCACATTTAAATGGTTTTTCACCCGTGTGTACTCTTTGGTGGTTAATCAAACTGGTGGACCGAGAAAAAGTTTTTTCACATACTTCACATTTAAATGGTTTTTCACCCGTGCGTACTCTTTGGTGAGCCTTCTCTGTCAGCTTCTTTACCTTCAAGATTGGCTTTGGGCCGAAGAGTTTTGGTTGATCCACACCATCCGAACTGCACACAGTATAATGAATTATCTCTACAGTAAAAAAATGTTGATAAAATTATATAAGATGAAACCGATTCAATAGTTAGATATCACAGCAATTACAAATGAAAGGTGAACATTCTGTAACGATTACCTGTTTGGGATCTACACAGCCTACCACTTTCGAATGAAACAAAATGAAAGAACAAAACTTAAAATCTGGTCATAGAATTGGAATATTAATATTAAAAATCTTTATCGGCTTTAAAACTTGAAAGTCATACAGGATTAAAAAAAAATTAGACAGGCTTTAACAAATAATTTCTTTTTCCACCCCTCTCCCCTAGTTGGACTTATATTGAACTTTTATTATAAATTTACTTTGAAAACTAATTTAACAGCGACGTTAAAAGGACATTGGTACAATGCCCTTCCTAATGTATGGACATTAGGAAGGGCATTGTACCAATAAACTCGTAGACAGCAGAAAATAATTATTTAGCTATAAAAATGGGGATATACAGGGAAAAGTGCCCCCCCCCCTTTCCCCTTGCACCGATATTTCTGAACAAACATTGGTTTCAACTAGATTGACATTTTCGTTTTTAGCCTAAGAACATTTTTTGAAGACCGAAATGTGTCATTTTTAATTTCTTTGATTTTTGGCATGTCTTTTAATTTTTATCATACTTAGGTGTTAGAATTGAGCATCAGAGAAACATATCAGGAAAATATTAAGAAGGGGCTTTTAAGTAATTAGAATATGAAGTAAAGGGACAAGTACCCCTTTTCCTTTAGTACAAACACTGGCGTTGATTCGCGGAGGGGGTAGTACTGTTTTTTCAAATCTAGACTAGTCACGTTCTGTTTAATTTTTTCCTAGTTTTTACATAACGTGCATTTCTTTACAAGAAAATGGTGTATCAACTTTATAAGACATAATAAATAAAGGACCTTTGGTTAGGTTTGGCTTTATAAAAATTCATCAGAGAAGTTGCAACAGTTACTGGCGTATCTCTTCAAGTTGTATTATATTACTGCTTGTTTTTAGGATTCACTATCTGCTTCGTTTATAGACGATCAAGGTTCTTTCACACTTCATAACAGCGTTATTGGAAAATAATAAGGTGGGTAAATAGATGAAAAGAAATTTCCCTTACTACTAGTATAGCTCCCACAGCTTAGATATACAATACAGTAGGAGTTATGACAATTCCCATCTTGCCCATGAGATGCTTTTTGTACAGAGCCCTGAACTGGTCGCCTACTAGATCGTACAACAACACCATACGCGGGAACGCAATTTTGTTTTGTTTGTCCAATTACTCCCATCTTTTAAATTCAGACGGCCAGTTTCCTGTCTCCAGCCGCTAGTATCGCTACCGCACACTGTGTCCCAAAAATAAATCGAGTTTTCATAACTGTATTGTATATCTAAGACGTGATAGCTCCTAAGACAAGAGATATAAACTTGACGGGGTTCTTCTACCAAATATCAATCAATATGCAGTATTGTAAAAACAAGGGAGAACCTCAAAACAAGAAATAAGAAAAAAAAAAGAATAGAATCCCATCAAGATTTTTTTTTTCTTTGGCCTACAACAATACTTTAAAGACACATAATGGAGAATTTTTTTTCTTACAGTATACATCTATGACAAAATAGAAACATTTGGGATAATCTAGATTAACACTCTAGGCTTATTATTTTGAATAGTAGGGAATCTAAATATACTAGGGATATTAATGGGTGTATATCAAACCTCCAGGGAGACATGTCGATCCTCCAGGGTTATTAAATTTGTCCATTATGCTTTAAAACTAAATGTTACTTTAAAACTAAATCAAAAGAAACTGTGTGTCCCAGTGCGCTACCGCGCACTATGTCCCAAAAATAAATCGAGTTCTCATAACTGTATTATACATCTAAGCTGTGATAGCTCCTAAGACAAGAGATATAAACTTGACGGGGTCCTTCTACCAAATATCAATCAATATGCAGTATTGTAAAAACAAGGGAGAACCTTAAAACAAGAAAATAAGAAAAAAAAAATAGAATCTCATTAAGACTTTTTTTCTTGCTACTACAATAATTAAAAGACACATAATGGGGAAATCTTTTTCTTATATTATACATCTATGACGAAATAGAAACATTAGGGATAATCTAGATTAACACTCTAGGCTTATCATTTTGAATAGCAGGGAATCTAAACATACTAGGGAGTTTAATAGGTGTATGTCAAACCTCCAGGGAGACATGTCGACCCTTCAGAGTTATTAAATTTGTCCATTATGCTTTAAAACTAAATGTTACTTTATACCTACATCAAAAGACACTGTCTGTATGCTGGTCGCCAATAAGACCTCTCAGCAATATCCCAAGAACGACTAAAGGCATTAGGTAGAAACTTTTAGGGCTACTACTATTAATGCTTTTGCTCTTATATTTTAATTAAATCAAAAGATTGTAAGTTTTTTCAGGTTGTCAAAGGGCACGGGTATAATTTTTTCGGAATGGTATTAAGTTTTATTTTTCAATAATTTATTTTTAATTTTAATTTTTCAATATTTTTTTTTTTCAAAATTTGAAGGGGGCGCTTCTTGGAGAGTCTACTTTGTTTTCTGAATTAGCGAAATTTGATTAAAACAAAATTACAAGTTCGAATTAAATTGCATCAAGGTAGTTTACTTATGCCCATATTAACTAAGTTCAGTTAACAGATAATTAAGCCTAAATTGGGCTGCATCAATCCGAAGACCTTAAGAGAAATTTAGAAAAACTATCATCTGGATTTTTATTGGTTAACACAATTCTGGCAGACTCAATTCTTTGATTGGTTCAAAGTACCATGGACAGAAAAAAATGAAATAAAAATTAAGTCCTTAGTCCCATTTTAGGTATATTAGTAACTGAAACCTCAATTTTTAATATTTTTATTTTGTTTCGTTCAAAATAAAAAAAAATTTCGGTGAATACCACATTTTCGCCAGTGTAGTCACCTTGAACTGTGAAAATAAATAAGCAAAATTACTTAATTAAATTTGACAATGCACAGAATTTTAATAATTAAAACTGAAATCTCGCACAAATTCATTGCTTGCTCTATAACTAATTTCTTTCTTTCCCAGGACATGAGGATTGACGTCCACCTCAAACAATAAAATAAACAAATCATATTTACAGGATTATGATGAAAAAATTTTTTTCATCATATTTACAGGATTTTGGCACTAAGCCCCACTTAACAGTTTCTTTCAAATTCCCAATTTTTAAAATTAGTTTTAATCCTTTTTTTTAGGAACAAACGCACAAAAAACGCACCATCATGCGAGGATCCTCTACAGGAGGACAACTGCGGCAGGGCGTAAGATCCAGATGTATGGACAAAGGCCTCTGCAGAGGGCTGCCTTGAAGTCAGGTTACTTGCAAGACTGGGGACCTCGTGGTCAACTCTATTCCCACTTGAGGAGTGGCGCCCCTCGAGGAAATTATATCCTAGCAAACTATACAGCATTCGCACGGGATTCTGACTAATAAATAATCGTTATGGGATTTGTCTGTTTTGGAGGGTGTTTTTGGGCTAAAAACCTCTTTCTAATTAATTAACAACCATAATTTTTATTAAAAGCTAACCTTATTGATTATGGTATTGTAAACCAAAGACTGGCAGGATCGATACAAGATACTTGGATATATAGGAGTACTTTTATTGATGCTGAAAGTAAAGATCACAATCTAGTAGTGTCTATGGTTAATTTAAAGCTGAAATCTTGGAAGGGTAACTACATTCTGAGAATCCATGACATTGGCAGACTCCAGGATTAGAATTTGAGAGAAACTTTCTTGGAACAGTGGAATACTAACTTGGAGAGTTTAAAATTTGACAATGTAGAAGATGGATGGAATAATTTTACGGAAATAATTTGTGAAGTTGCTGCTGCTGTCTTAGGGGAGAAAGTTAGAAACGCAGCTAAGAGTGTTAATAAAAATGCTTTATGATTAATAGAGAGGAGGAGGAGCTTGTATAGGAATTATATGAATGATAGATCATGTGAAAATAGAGAAAGTAGAGAAAGCATTAAAGTATGAACTAAGGAGGTGTGAAGTAGAGACCATGGATAAAATCGCCGAGGATCTGGAAGATGCAGCTAGACAGCATAATAGTAAAACAGTGTCCTGGCAGGTTAATAAATTGAGTGGGAGCAGCCAATCTGGACTTGCCCCACTTAAAGATGGGGTAAAGTTACAGGAAAATATAAAGAACAAAATAAAGAATTTTGTGACACCTCGGATGTGACGGAAGATTTGTTTTTTGAGGAAGAATTAGAGACAGCACTAAAAAGATTCAAAAATAATCAGGCAAAAGATGCTGTAAACAAAGTTTTAAGGGATGAGCAATGTGGTTTCAAGAAGGGTAGAGGATGTGTAGATCATATTTTTCACTCTTAGGTTAATATAGAGAAATGCCTGAGTCAGCAAACACCTTTAGTTCTCAGTTTTATTGATTATGACCATCCAGGTTTTATTTGAATTATATCCATCAATAGTTTTATTGAATTATAACCATCCAGGATATAGATTATGCTGATGATTTAAACATCTTAGATGAAAGTGTGACCAAAATGAAAAGGTGCCAGGTTTGGTTTGAAAATTAATGTTAAGAAGACTGTGTCA